>NC_053518.1:54850204-55100204 GCF_016920715.1 Anopheles arabiensis
AAGAGAGAGTTGACTGTATTTCCAGTGATGCTAAATAATTCTGTGGTAGATATTCTACCTCGTTCCATCCATTTGATCGTGCGTAGTAGTGTTTTGTGGCTTAAAACGTTTAAATAATAATAATAATAATAATACCCCAACTGACATTTTCGAGCACGAATAATCGGGAATTCGAGCAAATTCCCTTAAACTGGAGCCTTAAACTTCCCTTAAACTGCACCAGTTTAAGGGAATTTGGAAAAAAGTCCAGTAAAATCAACTGTGATGCGGTTTTTTCGTTGCTTTCTTCTAGATTCGATCGGAAATGATGTTTCCTATCGTTATAGTTGGTCATGAAGCAATTTTATACTGAAATAATATCGATTTTTTAGAAAATAACCTCTCACAAAATTTGCTTTTGTTGTTCATCAAATACCAAAGCTATGAATGTAAAATGAGCTCGACAGCATCATCTATCGATAGAAGAAAGTCTAATTTACGAACACATCAAATCTTAGCGCTTTCAACACACTTTATCACACACAAATCCACAATTTCAGGCGTATCGAGTACTAATCGAGCAGATATGGAAAATCAATTTCGAGCAAATGTCACTTGGGACAGTAAGACAAATACAGTCGGTCCAAAAAGTATTCGTCTAGCTGAATATTTTGCAGAAAAAGGCGAATTATGGCCGCAATAGGCATGGGGTGGTAAAAGTAATCATAGGGTTTGATAAAGGGACCATCAATAAACACGTTTTGCTAAAAAATAAGCATTTAAATAGTACTATATCAACCAAAATACATAAAAAACTAAAAAAAAGTCGTTTGATGGGCGCGCGAAAAGTATTCGTCCATCAGACTTTTGGCGTAATATGCGTAAGAAAACAAAGGTTATAGAGTCAAAAAATGTCCTGATCTTGTTTCGTATTGCATTTATGACTATTGGTGACTACTTGCACAACCTAAAAACTCATTTGAACCTTTAAAAAGGTGTAGTTTTGATCCACACATCTTCCAAGACTTGTTCCAATTATTCGCTGGTAGAGAGATTGCATTTCCAGGCCACGTGGCCAAGTTCCATTGAAAAAATGGCAACTGATATCATATTGAGAGTCTATTAAATCATTTTCATCAGTTTGGTTTCAGCTGGTTTGGTGTTTAGGGCAAATGACAATGCTCTGTATGTTCTCCAGCTTGACTGTTCTTGAAAAATGTGATATTTTTTAGTACAATTTCTAAGAACTGGCACCCACAGTACTTAAAAACTGCAAGAATATATATCTCCATCTCATCTCTTATCAATTTGAATCATTTTTCTAGCTCACCTTTCCTCCATGAGCCCTGGTATAATGACACCATGGTGCTACCGTTACACGAGATTTTGTTGCTGCATCTTATTAGACTGTTTTCGCTACAGTAGACGTCGGCCGTATGACCTTGGCGATTTAAACATGTTTTAATATGTTAGTAGAGCCTAATTTGAAACAAATTCCTGAATTATTTGATGCAACTTAACAGATTTGGCCACTTTTTGTGTATGGTATTATTCAAACAAAACATGTTTGTAACAACTCACTCATTCAAGCCATAACATAACCAGCTACAATGAAACGCAATATGATCCATCAACCAAATGTGACCGATATCATTTCCTGATCTTATTGGCCATCATAAAATGCTCTGATTCCATGGTAATATTTGATTTTTTGGACTGTAAACCGCTTCTTTCGTTAGAGTAACCGTCAATGATGGCTGCTTACATGGCAGTTTGTCACACAATTAGTGTCAGAAAATGGCCAAACATTGATCAAATGAAGGAACGAGGCTTCCCACACATTTTGTAACCTTAAAAAATGGGTAGGATAGGTTTTGCATAGGATTAAGATACGTTTTTCGCCATCATGCTCCAATCATTTAACTCCCCCGCCTTTAGTGCCTCTCTGACCGCTTGAAGTGCAATTGAAACAATAGAAATGCATTAGTTTAGAAGGAAATCACCAGTAGATTGATAATACAAATTTAATTCACGGCTACGTTGTGTTTGTCCAGCGTAAATAATTAAAAAGCTAGATGGACGAATACTTTTTGCGCGCCCATCAAACGACTTTTTTTTTGTTTTTTAAATAATTTAGTTGTTATTCTACTATTTTAATGCTCATTTATAACAGTACGTATGTACTGATGGTCTCTTTATCAAACCTCATCATTACTTTTATCGCCCCATACGCATTGCAGCCATAATTCGCCTTTTTCTTTAAAATGTTCAGCTAGACGAATACTTTTTAGACTGACTGTATGTACTTGCTTGGAACTATCATCCAAGTGAAGTCAAATGCTCGCTCGAAAGAATTGCAAAATCGAAAGAACGTTGAACAATTTTAATTTTTCATTTTAGATGAACCCAAAAATGCGTTTTAAATTGCAATATACTAAACTCATCGGAGCTTCATAACTAGGACTAAGTGAACATCTTTAAAACATGCATCTAACGGGTTCATATTTTCAATATTTCGGGCCTCCATGGGCAGATGGGTGGATAAGGATTTGTACGAGTTGTGTTAAACAGTAGAAAAAACGAAAAATGAAATAATTTAATTTTAATATTAATTCATCCCTAAAAAGTATATCATGCGGGAAAAATTATCTCATGGTTCAGTAGTGGCAATACAACTGTTGCGAACGCAACTTGTCGGCTCCTCGACAACCGTAAATACCGTTTCAATAACGACGCGATTGTACTTGTGCTATTTTAAAATTCGTTTATTCACAAAACTTCACAAGCTTTAAGCGGGGTTTTAAAAAACGCGGTATTCCTTGCACGGTATAAAACGTAGAGAGCTAACGTGACCTACGCGCGTTCCTCTTATAACTTTTTTCTCGCGATGGCCGTCGGGCCATCGCTACATCGCGATCATTGCCCTTTTTCCCCGATCTTCGAGAATGTCGACTGTCACTTTGGCGCTCAAGATCCTAACTCCAACACAACCCTGACAGCCGTTTGTTTACCTAATTGGTATGACAGCCGTTTGTTTACCTAACTCGTATAATCACGCGGTTCGTCGGCACGGTTACAAATGTAACATTCTCCCCACCGGTATGCTACTTTAGTGGCCTACCTTCGTTGTGCCGACATCCAAAAGCGCAATATTTACAGCTGGTCGCTCAAACAATCCGCTCTTCGTTTGCACCGTCACGCGCCGCACCTGATGGTCGCTCGTACGACACACCTTGACGATTCGTCCCTTTGGCCAGCAGTTTCTCGGGTTGTTTGCATCCGCAATCAACACCAGATCCCCCTCTTCTAATGGTTTCGTCGGCTGGTACCAATTGGTCCGTCTTGTCAGCGTCGGTAGGTATTCGTTCACCCATCTTTTCCAGAATATATCTGCGAATTGTTGTGCTGCATTCCAGGACCTACGTACGGATGGGATGGAATCATCACGCGGGAGCGGTGGCTTGCTTCCATTCGAGCTACCTAAAATAAAGTGATTAGGCGTTAATGGGGAATCAGCCTCGTCTTCAACCGGTACGTCTGTCAACGGTCTCGAATTCACGATCAACTCCACTTCACTCAATCTAGCACGGAGCAGCTCGTCGGTGGGGTTATGGGGAAGATCAAAGGACGAAAGCGTCTTCTTTACGGACTGGATAAGTCTTTCCCATGACCCTCCAAAGTGGGGTGATGCTGGAGGGTTGAACACCCATTTCGTCCCTGGTTGCACGAATTCTGCCATCAGCTGCTCCGAATCGACTAGTGCAGATGCTTCTTTAAGCTCACGCGATGCGCCTACGAAATTGGTGCCCCGATCACTCACAAACTCCAGTGGCGTGCCCTTCATGGCACCTGGAAGTTGCGAATCGCAAATATGCTCGAATCAGTAGATAGACTGCTCGCAATCTCAATGTGTATGCCCCTGGTGGTGAGGCAAGTGAACATCACTCCCCACCGTTTTTCGGTTCTCCTGCCCACCGCCACTATCATTGGTCCAAAATAGTCAATGCCAGTGTAGGAGAAAGGTTGTTGATAGGCCGCCAATCGTTGATACGGGAGGTTTCCCATCGCAGGATTCTGAGGTTTAGCACGACGAACCTTGCAGTACTGGCAGTTGCGTCTCACTCGGCTGTAAGCTGCTTTTAGTCGCGAGAGATGGTACTTCAGCCTTATCTCGTTTATTGCAGTTTGGTGATTCGCGTGTCGGTATCTTTCGTGATACCAACTGATCAACAGATCGGTCACATAGTGTGAACTTGGGATGATAATGGGTCTTTTAGCGTCATAGCCAACCCACACGCATTGATTGATCCTTCCTTTTATTCGAAGAACTCCGTATTTATCGACAAACGGACTTAGTTTGTACAGTGGGCTCGATTTTTTAAGTGGCTGGCTCCACGGATGTTTTTGCAGCTCACGGTCGTTCAACGATCGAATGTCATCCGCATATTCATCACGTTGGACTTGCCGGTATATTGCATGTTCTGCACCTTGCAATTCTTCTTGCGTTAGTGCTCCCGTTCGCCTGGCTTCTCTGGATGTTCCTGAGCGGGAGTTGTGTATAAAGCGGTAAACGTACGCAACCGCTCTTAGGAGTCTCTTCCACTTAGAAAAACGAGTGAATTTTACTACCGGTTCGTTAAACGTGTGGTGTAGTAGATAGCGACGCACTTCTTCCTCCGTTCCGCGTAGCTGCACCGTCGTATCCGGCCACTCGCTGGATGGTTTCCACAGAAAGCCGGGTCCACGGTACCATCTACTATGTGGGCTGAGATCGGGTAATTTCTGCCATTTCGTACCCTCATCAGCTACATTGGCGATATCCTTGGTGGATATCCAATTCCAATCAGCAGCTTTGGTCGTTTCGACGAGTTCGCTTACCCGTACCGCAACAAATTGACTATATCGTCGATGGTCTGCATTTATCCAGCACATTACAGGTGTCCAGATGTGAGGCTTTTATTGCGTTTGCCAGGCGCGCGCCTAATACTGCAGCCTGTAGCTCCAACCGCGGTATGGACGTAAATGTTAACGGGGCAACCTTTGTCTTCGAGCCCACCAACGCACACTCTATCACTCCATTTTCTTCAAACCTAAAATAGGCTAAGGCAGCCATCCCGTTTTCGCTGGCATCACAGAAAACATGCAGTTCTATGCTTGAGCCTTTATCCATTGTGACTTGTCGGTAACATCTAGGGATGTTAACTGCATGTATGCTAGGTAATACCGATAGCCAGACACGCCACTTATCAAGTAGAGTGCCCGTGACTTCTTCGTCCCATGTTACCTTAGCGCGCCAAACTTCTTGCAGTAGTATCTTTAAATACATTAACAGATGGCCGATTAATCCCATGGGGTCGTATATTGACATGAGGATGCGCAATATTTCCCTTTTCGTGGGTGCTCTTCCGTCGAGCAATGATTGTGGATCGTATCGTGCAGAGATTTTAAAGGTGAACGTATCCGTCTCCGTGTTCCACCACATACCAAGCACCTTTTCCGTTGCCATTTCCATTTAGATTGGCCTTTCAAAGCTCTCGGTATCATTCCCGTTCATCACCGTCTTCACCCGTGTGGAATTAGATAGCCAGTTGCGGATCTCGAACCCGCCCTGTGAATGGACAAAACGAACATCACGTGCTAGTCTAATGGCTTCTTCTTCAGACTCCACGCTGGCGAGCATGTCATCCACATAGTGCTCGTATTTGATACATTCAACTGCTCGAGGGTATTCTTTTAAAAAGCGATCGGCGTGTATGTTCTTTACGTAGTGTGTAGTACTTGGTGAACATGCGGCGAAAAACGTCATCACACTTAGTACGTACTGCTGTGGGGTGCTACCGATCTTGCTATCGTTCCAGAAAAACATCTGGCTGCACTGGTCACGTTCGTTCATACGGACCTGAAAAAACATTTCGCGTATGTCTCCGGTCACCGCAATTTTATACTCGAGGAATTTGTAAAGTACGGTTAAGAGTCCCACGAGCTGGTCCGGTCCAGTAAGTAAAACAGAGTTTAGGCTGACTCCACTCACTTTCGCAGCAGCATCAAACACAACTCGAACCTTTCCCGGCTTATTTGGATTGATGACGGGAAAAATAGGCAAATACCAATCGTTTGGTTCTTTAATATTTTGTTCAGTAGGGGTAAGCTTTCGTATATACCCTCTCTCTTCATATTCTGTGATCTTTGTATGCATTGCCTGAGCCAGGTCCGGGTCACGGCGTAGCTTCCTCTCCAGACAGTCATGACGCTTCAATGCCATTGCTCGGCTATCCGGTAACGTAATGGTTTCATACCTCCATAAGAGACCGGCCTCATACCGTCCAGCTATCAACCGTACTCTGGATCCAAGAATGTTAAGCGCGCGTTCTTCATCATCGGAACGCAGCTGTTTCGTCGGATGATAGACTCCAAGCGACTCAAAAGAGAAGTATTTCCTCAACGCTAGATCCATCTCACTATCTTTTTTTTCATTGCAGGGACAAATATGCACGTTCATGGACTTTACCCTCTTCGTATTCACCTCTGTCGATGTAAATTTATACGGACCATATACCACCCAACCGAGTCGTGTTTTCGATGCGGCTGGCTCGTCCGCCATTCCCTCAACGGTTTTCAGTGTTTGGCTCAAGAAACAGTTATCAATTCCAATCAGTATTCTGGCGGAAGCATTATGATACGATGGTAATGGTATCCCTTTGAGATGATCGTATTTGACGGCTAACTGCGACGGTGATACTGACTGCTTACTCAACCCGAGAGTACGCACTGTGTGTACGGCACGCATATTGTACACACCTGGGGCCCCTACACCAGATATTTTCACGGATATCTCAACAGACTCATCCTCAACCCGACTCTGATTCCCGGTCCACGAAATGCACAAGGGGCAAGGTTTGCCGCTGATGCCCAACTCTTTCAATAGATCGTGCTCCATGAAGGTGGCCGAAGATCCGTCATCTAGAAGCGCCATCGTATCTACCTGTGTACCGTTTCCATGCAACGTTACCGGAACGTACTTAAGCATAACACCTCCGGGCGGAACAGAGTGTACGTTGCACTTAGCGTTGTCAGGACATCCTTCCTGACGGATGCTGGGTACCGGATTGTTGCTCGGCGAGTGCAACAACCGATGATGTCGGCGCTCACATTTATTTACCCCACACAGTGTATCGATGGTACAAGAACCGGAATGTTTACGAAGACACGTTCGGCAAAGGCCCTCTCGCTTAATAAGGGTCCAACGAGCGTTGACACTCATAGCACGAAGCTTACTGCAGTCGGACAGATTTGCGCAACTCTCCTGACACGCAACACAACGCTTGATATCGCATTCAGTCATCGATGGTTTGGGTGCTGTATTTACGGCCGGTTCTGTGGAATGAATATTTTGGTGAGCGTACTTACGGTCGTTCTGACGAGTGCTACCGTCATGTTTCACCTCCTTACGACCGCTAGTATGTTTCACTCCCCGGCTGGCAGCGCGGACTAACTCCTTCATCCATTCGTTGAACGTCGCCATCGTGACGCGTGTGCAGCTGTTCTGGTAGTAATACCAGTTTAGTCTCACATAAGTCGGCAGCTTGTCGACGAGCTCCTCCAGAAGTGGTCCTCCATCGAAGTAGCTGTGCAGACCGGAACCCGTAATCGATGCACAGAAGTTCCGAACTGCTACACCATAATTCACCAGCGCTTCGAAATTGTCATCCTTCGGGGGCGGCATGCGTCTGATGTTGGCCATCAATGTGTTCACCACTATCTCCGGACGGCCATAACACTCCTTCAGGATCTCGATGGCCTCTGGAATGCTTTCAGGATACAGTAAGCAGTTGCCAACTGCTTCTCGCGCTTTCCCCTTCAAGCATGCTTGTAGCCGCAACATGTTCTCGCCATTGGTGTAGCCACATATCGCGGTAGAGTGCTCATAATTCGATATGAATGCCATCCACTCTTTGGGGTCGCCTGCGAATGCTGGGAGCTCCTTACTCGTGCACTTCCGCGCCGAGATTTGGCTTTGGTTAAACGACGGAAAAACAGTCGTGTTATAATGCATGGGTCGATGCGTCGTTTCTACAGGATGCACGGGAACAAAACTAACTGATGGCCTATACGGTTCTTCATGCTGTCTCGGAATGCTCGTAGAAGGGCGTATTGATTCCTCCAGCAACCGTTTCTTTTCGGCCATTCGACGTTGCTCGCATCGTTCAACGGCAAGCAGTCTCTCTTCAAGCAGCTGTTGTTCACACTGTTTATCGATTCTTTTCAATTCATCCTCGATCGCAGTAGACCTCGCTTCGGGAATCCTTACGGGTGAATGCACGGGCGGCACTTCAACAGCGTAAGGCGGGAGAAAGTGGTTTTGTGGACGCATCGGCCTGTTATCGAGGGCTTGAGTACGAGTCTCAGGCTGACGCTGATCCACTTCCCCCACACGATCAGTATCACGTAACCACTGATCTATGTCCTTTTCCTTCACGGCAATCGATGACGTCGTTTCTACCATAACGTCAGCTATTTCGCGTTCGATTGCTCTCAGCTCGCGCTTGGCTTCGCGAGCTCTCGTAACCAACTCGTCCAGGGTCTCGTTTCGCGTAGCTGACGCCCTCGAGGATTGCCTCGATGATGCCCATCCAGCTTCCAATGGCCTAATTGTAGAGTTGGCCACTGGGTCTGTGCTGTTCCTGCCGTATCCACGGATGCTGCTTGGCCTGTTCACGGAGGAGGGAAGCGGCTCCAGTCCTTCGCGAAGAGGCTCTCCTTGATGCGGGATCGGTGTACGGGACATTCTGCAAGCTTCACTTTGCACACGCGACACTGTAACGATGCCTTACCGTTGGCAATTTGATTACGCGACGTATTCACGAACTATGCGCGTTTTTAAAAAAATGTTGCGAACGCAACTTGTCGGCTCCTCGACAACCGTAAATACCGTTTCAATAACGACGCGATTGTACTTGTGCTATTTTAAAATTCGTTTATTCACAAAACTTCACAAGCTTTAAGCGGGGTTTTAAAAAACGCGGTATTCCTTGCACGGTATAAAACGTAGAGAGCTAACGTGACCTACGCGCGTTCCTCTTATACCATTTTGTCCCGCGATGGCCGTCGGGCCATCGTTACATCGCGATCATTGCCCTTTTTCGCCGATCTTCGAGAATGTCGACTCTCACTTTGACGCACAAGATCCTAACCTTAACACAACCCTTACAACCGTTTGTTTACCTAACTGGTATGACAGCCGTTTGTTTACCTAACTCGTATGATCACGCGGTTCGTCGGCACGGTTACAAATGTAACATTCTCCCCACCGGTATGCTACTTTAGTGGCCTACCTTCGTTGTGCCGACATCCAAAAGCGCAATATTTACAGCTGGTCGCTCAAACAATCCGCTCTTCGTTTGCACCGTCACGCGCCGCACCTGATGGTCGCTCGTACGACACACCTTGACGATTCGTCCCTTTGGCCAGCAGTTTCTCGGGTTGTTTCCATCCGCAATCAACACCAGATCCCCCTCTTCTAATGGTTTCGTCGGCTGGTGCCACTTGGTCCGTCTTGTCAGCGTCGGTAGGTATTCGTTCACCCATCTTTTCCAGAATATATCTGCGAATTGTTGTGCTGCTTTCCAGGTCCTACGTACGGATGGGATGGAATCATCACGCGGGAGCGGTGGCTTGCTTCCATTCGAGCTACCTAAAATAAAGTGATTAGGCGTTAATGGGGAATCAGCCTCGTCTTCAACCGGTACGTCTGTCAACGGTCTCGAATTCACGATCAACTCCACTTCACTCAATCTAGCACGGAGCAGCTCGTCGGTGGGGTTATGGGGAAGATCAAAGGACGAAAGCGTCTTCTTTACGGTCTGGATAAGTCTTTTCCATGATCCTCCAAAGTGGGGTGATGCTGGAGGGTTGAACACCCATTTCGTCCCTAGTTGCACGAATTCTGCCATCAGCCGGTCCGAATCGACTAGTGCAGATGCTTTTTTAAGCTCACGCGATGCGCCTACGAAATTGGTGCCCCGATCACTCACAAACTCCAGTGGCGTGCCCTTCCTGGCGACGAAATTGCGAATCGCAAATATCCATGAGTCGGTAGATAGACTGCTCGCAATCTCAATGTATATGTGGTAAGGCAAGTGAACATCACTCCCCACCGTTTTTCGGTTCTCCTGCCCACCGCGACTATCATTGGTCCAAAAAGGTTGTCGGAGAAAGGTTGTTGATAGGCCGCCAATCGTTGATGCGGGAGGTTTCCCATCGCAGGATTCTGAGGTTTAGCACGACGAATCTTGCAGTACTGGCAGTTGCGTCTCACTCGGCTGTAAGCTGTTTTTAGTCGCGAGAGATGATACTTCAGCCTTATCTCGTTTATTGCAGTTTGGTGATTCGCGTGTCGGTATCTTTCGTGGTACCAACTAATCAGCAGATCGGTCACATAGTGTGAACTTGGGATGATAATAGGTCTTTTAGCGTCATCGCCAACCCACACGCATTGATCGATCCTTCCCTTTATTCGAAGAAGTTTGTATTTATTGTACGGACTTAGTTTGTACAGTGGGCTCGATTTTTTAAGTGGCTGCCTCCATGGATGTTTTTGCAGCTCACTGTCGTTCAACGATCGAATGTCATCCGCATATTCATCACGTTGGACTTGCCGGTATATTGCATGTTCTGCACCTTGCAATTCTTCTTGCGTTAGTGCTCCCGTTCGCCTGGCTTCTCTGGATGTTCCTGAGCGGGAGTTGTGTATAAAGCGGTAAACGTACGCAACCGCTCTTAGGAGTCTCTTCCACTTAGAAAAACGAGTGAATTTTACTACCGGTTCGTTAAACGTGTGGTGTAGTAGATGGCGACGCACTTCTTCCTCCGTTTCGCGTAGCTGCACCGTCGTATCCGGCCACTCGCTGGATGGTTTCCACAGAAAGCCGGGTCCACGGTACCATCTACTATGTGGGCTGAGATCGGGTAATTTCTGCCATTTCGTACCCTCATCAGCTACATTGGCGATATCCTTGGTGGATATCCAATTCCAATCAGCAGCTTTGGTCGTTTCGACGAGTTCGCTTACCCGTACCGCAACAAATTGACTATATCGTCGATGGTCTGCATTTATCCAGCACATTACAGGTGTCCAGATGTGAGGCTTTTATTGCGTTTGCCAGGCGCGCGCCTAATACTGCAGCCTGTAGCTCCAACCGCGGTATGGACGTAAATGTTAACGGGGCAACCTTTGTCTTCGAGCCCACCAACGCACACTCTATCACTCCATTTTCTTCAAACCTAAAATAGGCTATAGCAGCCATCCCGTTTTCGCTGGCATCACAGAAAACATGCAGTTCTATGCTTGAGCCTTTATCCATTGTGACTTGTCGGTAACATCTAGGGATGTTAACTGCATGTATGCTAGGTAATACCGATAGCCAGACACGCCACTTATCAAGTAGAGTGCCCGTGACTTCTTCGTCCCATGTTACCTTAGCGCGCCAAACTTCTTGCAGTAGTATCTTTAAATACATTAACAGATGGCCGATTAATCCCATGGGGTCGTATATTGACATGAGGATGCGCAATATTTCCCTTTTCGTGGGTGCTCTTCCGTCGAGCAATGATTGTGGATCGTATCGTGCAGAGATTTTAAAGGTGAACGTATCCGTCTCCGTGTTCCACCACATACCAAGCACCTTTTCCGTTGCCATTTCCATTTCGATTGGCCTTTCAAAGCTCTCGGTATCATTCCCGTTCATCACCGTCTTCACCCGTGTGGAATTAGATAGCCAGTTGCGGATCTCGAACCCACCCTGTGAATGGACAAAGCGAACATCACGTGCTAGTCTAATGGCTTCTTCTTCAGACTCCACGCTGGCGAGCATGTCATCCACATAGTGCTCGTGTTTGATACATTCAACTGCTCGAGGGTATTCTTTTAAAAAGCGATCGGCGTTTATGTTCTTTACGTAGTGTGCAGTGCTTGGCGAACATGCGGCGCCAAACGTCATCACACTTAGTACGTACTGCTGTGGGGTGCTGCCGATCTTGCCATCGTTCCAGAAAAACATCTGGCTGCGCTGGTCTCGTTCGTTCATACGGACCTGAAAAAACATTTCGCGTATGTCTCCGGTCACCGCAATTTTATTCTCGCGGAATTTGTACAGTACGGTTAAAAGTCCCACGAGCTGGTCCGGTCCAGTAAGTAAAACAGAGTTTAGGCTGACTCCATTCACTTTCGCAGCAGCATCAAACACAACTCGAACCTTTCCCGGCTTATTTGGATTGATGACGGGAAAAATGGGCAAATACCAATCGTTTGGTTCTTTAATATTTTGTTCAGTAGGGGTAAGCTTTCGTATATACCCTCTCTCTTCATATTCTGTGATCTTTGTATGCATTGCCTGAGCCAGGTCCGGGTCACGGCGTAGCTTCCTCTCTAGACAGTCATGACGCTTCAATGCCATTGCTCGGCTATCCGGTAACGTAATGGTTTCATACTTCCATAAGAGACCGGCCTCATACCGTCCATCTATCAACCGTACTCTGGATCCAAGAATGTTAAGCGCGCGTTCTTCATCATCGGAACGCAGCTGTTTCGTCGGATGATAGACTCCAAGCGACTCAAAAGAGAAGTATTTCCTCAACGCTAGATCCATCTCACTATCTTTTTTTTTCATTGCAGGGACAAATATGTACGTTCATGGACTTAACCCTCTTCGTATTCACCTCTGTCGATGTAAATTTATACGGACCATATACCACCCAACCGAGTCGTGTTTTCGATGCGGCTGGCTCGTCCGCCATTCCCTCAACGGTTTTCAGTGTTTGGCTCAAGAAACAGTTATCAATTCCAATCAGTATTCTGGCGGAAGCATTATGATACGATGGTAATGGTAGCCCTTTGAGATGATCGTATTTGACGGCTAGCTGCGACGGTGATACTGACTGCTTACTCAACCCGAGAGTACGCACTGTGTGTACGGCACGCATATTGTACACACCTGGGGCCCCTACACCAGATATTTTCACGGATATCTCAACAGACTCATCCTCAACCCGGCTCTGATTCCCGGTCCACGAAATGCACAAGGGGCGAGGTTTGCCGCTGATGCCCAACTCTTTCAATAGATCGTGCTCCATGAAGGTGGCCGAAGATCCGTCATCTAGAAGCGCCATCGTATCTACCTGTGTACCGTTTCCATGCAACGTTACCGGAACGTACTTAAGCATAACACCTCCGGGCGGAACAGAGTGTACGTTGCACTTAGCGTTGTCAGGACATCCTTCCTGACGGATGCTGGGTACCGGATTGTTGCTCGGCGAGTGCAACAACCGATGATGTCGGCGCTCACATTTATTTACCCCACACAGTGTATCGATGGTACAAGAACCGGAATGTTTACGAAGACACGTTCGGCAAAGGCCCTCTCGCTTAATAAGGGTCCAACGAGCGTTGACACTCATAGCACGAAGCTTACTGCAGTCGGACAGATTTGCGCAACTCTCCTGACACGCAACACAACGCTTGATATCGCATTCAGTCATCGATGGTTTGGGTGCTGTATTTACGGCCGGTTCTGTGGAATGAATATTTTGGTGAGCGTACTTACGGTCGTTCTGACGAGTGCTACCGTCATGTTTCACCTCCTTACGACCGCTAGTATGTTTCACTCCCCGGCTGGCAGCGCGGACTAACTCCTTCATCCATTCGTTGAACGTCGCCATCGTGACGCGTGTGCAGCTGTTCTGGTAGTAATACCAGTTTAGTCTCACATAAGTCGGCAGCTTGTCGACGAGCTCCTCCAGAAGTGGTCCTCCATCGAAGTAGCTGTGCAGACCGGAACCCGTAATCGATGCACAGAAGTTCCGAACTGCTACACCATAATTCACCAGCGCTTCGAAATTGTCATCCTTCGGGGGCGGCATGCGTCTGATGTTGGCCATCAATGTGTTCACCACTATCTCCGGACGGCCATAACACTCCTTCAGGATCTCGATGGCCTCTGGAATGCTTTCAGGATACAGTAAGCAGTTGCCAACTGCTTCTCGCGCTTTCCCCTTCAAGCATGCTTGTAGCCGCAACATGTTCTCGCCATTGGTGTAGCCACATATCGCGGTAGAGTGCTCATAATTCGATATGAATGCCATCCACTCTTTGGGGTCGCCTGCGAATGCTGGGAGCTCCTTACTCGTGCACTTCCGCGCCGAGATTTGGCTTTGGTTAAACGACGGAAAAACAGTCGTGTTATAATGCATGGGTCGATGCGTCGTTTCTACAGGATGCACGGGAACAAAACTAACTGATGGCCTATACGGTTCTTCATGCTGTCTCGGAATGCTCGTAGAAGGGCGTATTGATTCCTCCAGCAACCGTTTCTTTTCGGCCATTCGACGTTGCTCGCATCGTTCAACGGCAAGCAGTCTCTCTTCAAGCAGCTGTTGTTCACACTGTTTATCGATTCTTTTCAATTCATCCTCGATCGCAGTAGACCTCGCTTCGGGAATCCTTACGGGTGAATGCACGGGCGGCACTTCAACAGCGTAAGGCGGGAGAAAGTGGTTTTGTGGACGCATCGGCCTGTTATCGAGGGCTTGAGTACGAGTCTCAGGCTGACGCTGATCCACTTCCCCCACACGATCAGTATCACGTAACCACTGATCTATGTCCTTTTCCTTCACGGCAATCGATGACGTCGTTTCTACCATAACGTCAGCTATTTCGCGTTCGATTGCTCTCAGCTCGCGCTTGGCTTCGCGAGCTCTCGTAACCAACTCGTCCAGGGTCTCGTTTCGCGTAGCTGACGCCCTCGAGGATTGCCTCGATGATGCCCATCCAGCTTCCAATGGCCTAATTGTAGAGTTGGCCACTGGGTCTGTGCTGTTCCTGCCGTATCCACGGATGCTGCTTGGCCTGTTCACGGAGGAGGGAAGCGGCTCCAGTCCTTCGCGAAGAGGCTCTCCTTGATGCGGGATCGGTGTACGGGACATTCTGCAAGCTTCACTTTGCACACGCGACACTGTAACGATGCCTTACCGTTGGCAATTTGATTACGCGACGTATTCACGAACTATGCGCGTTTTTAAAAAAATGTTGCGAACGCAACTTGTCGGCTACTCGACAACCGTAAATACCGTTTCAATAACGACGCGATTGTACTTGTGCTGTTTTACAATACGTTTATTTCGCAAATCTTTCACAAGCTTTAAGCGGGGTTTAAAAAAACGTGGTATTCCTTGCACGGTATAAAACGTAGAGAGCCAACGTGACTTACGCGCGTTCCTATTATAACTTTCTATCCGCGGTGGCCGTCGGGCCATCGCTACATCGCGAACATTGCCCTTTTTCGCCGATCTTCCAGAACGTCGACTGTCACTTTGGCGCTCAAGATCCTAACTCCAACACAACCCTGACAGCCGTTTGTTTACCTAATTGGTATGACAGCCGTTTGTTTACCTAACGGGTATAATCACGCGGTTCGTCGGCACGGTTACAAATGTAACAACAACTGAAATAAGCTGCAACTTATCGTGGGATAACTCAAACATGTGCCACAGCCAAAACTTTTGAGCTATGTATCTTTCCAACCATACTTCATAGTTGTAGTTCCGCTATTAGCCCTAAACAGCATGGGTTTATGCCTGGTAGGTCTACTTCAACTAATCTCATGTCTTTTGTTACCAATATTTTTAGATCTTTTGAGGCCAGTACCCAACTTGATGCAATATACACCGACTTTCATGCTGCTTTTGATAGTTTACCTCACTCTTTATTATTAGCTAAATTGTCTAAACTTGGTTTTGGTGATGGCATTATTAGCTGGCTGTCCTCATACTTAAGTAATCGATCTTGCAGGGTTAAAACCGGGTCGTACTTATCTGAGGAGTTTTTTTGTACGTCAGGTGTCCCTCAGGGTTGTGTGCTAAGTCCACTTCTGTTTTCTTTGTTCATCAATGATGTCTGTAATGTTTTACCTCCCGATGGTCATCTCCTTTATGCGGATGATATCAAAATCTTTTTACCTGTGTCCTCTTCTTCTGATTGTATGAGTCTTCAGCATTACCTTAATGCATTTGTTCATTGGTGTTCATCCAACTTACTTCGCTTGTGCCCTGATAAATGTTCTGTTTTTTTTCTCTCACTCTCTTTCTCCTATTTCATTTAACTATACTCTCTCTAACTCGTCTCTCTCTCGTGTTATGTCCATCCGTGACCTTGGTATTATACTCGACAGTCGTCTTAACTTTAAACTGCAGCTTGATGAGGTTCTACTAAAAGCTAATCGAACTCTTGGGTTTATTTTACGTTTTACCTCTATTTTTAGAGATCAAAGCTTCTTAAGAAACCTTTATTGTGCTCTGGTAAGGCCTCTTCTTGAATATGCTATCATGCTATCATCTGGAATCCTCCTACTATTGATGGCTGTTCGAGAATTGAAAGCATTCAGCGCCTTTTTACCAGGGTTGCTTTTTCGTCGTTTGTTCGGTGCTGCCTCACTACCTCCCTATGAAACGCGATTGCAGTTATTCAATCTTCACTCTTTAAGCTTCCGCCGCCAAGTGTCTCAGGCATGTTTTATTGGTGGCTTATTACTTTCTGATACTGATGCTCCTGATTTACTCTCGTCCATCTCGTTGTATGTTCCCTCTCGTTCCCTTCGTCCTCGTGATCCTCTGTCAATTGAAACACGTCATACTGTTAATACTTTCAATGATCCTATTCTATCCTGTTTGAGGTTGTTTAACCACTTTTACTATCTCTTTGATTTCGACTCCTCTCTCAACTCTTTCCGTAACCGTATTTTTTCTTCTAATTCTCTTTAATTATACTTCTAAGTTTCATTAAGTTTTGATAGTCTCTACACTCTACCTATGTTTTTTTTTCTTTAATTTTTTTTGCTAGGTCTAGACTAGTTTAGTTAGGCTTAGTTTTTCATGAATTATTTTGTTTATTTGTTAAGGTTTATTTAGTTTTAAGTCTGCTTTATTTAGCCTTGATGGCGGATATTTGTATTAATAAATGAAATGAAATGAAATGAAATGAAAAACTCCTGTTGGGGAACGTAATGGGACAATAATATTATTGTCGAAATAAGGACATCACTGGGTCAGGAGTCTTTTTTTATATGAGCCCATGATGAAGCAACAAAGTTGAATGAAGTTAATTTAATTTTTTTATTAGCATTTAGCACTCCTGGACATTTATGGCTATTTGGTGCACAAATAGTCTGCAGAAGGTGTGACACGGGTCAAAAATAAGCCGTGATAGTGAATGGGAGATACGGACCCATTTGTCATATGAACATGTTGTTGGGGGTTAGGGGTTAGATGTGATATGTACTTTTAATTGTCCGAACATTGTATATGTTTGTAAGATGTTGTTATTTCCCGTCAAACATTGCGAGGGTTGCGAATGATATCATCTGCTCGAAATCTTATGGTATTTTAAATAATCATTGATTTTTATTCATGGATTTTTTTTTCTGCGGTAGTATTTGTCGAAAAGATCACTATTTAAATTTTTGTGGATTTTTGAAAACTAAAATGCCAAAATGTGTTTATTGGAGATAATTGCGTGGCGCGCGCAGGGGCGTTTGCAATATTAAAATAAAGTAATACTTAAAATAACCTTACTTGCTATATATTTGAAAACAGACATGAACATTTAAACGTGGCAACTGTAATGTTGAAGTCAAAAAACAGTAGAACTTATTGAAAGCTTTACACATTGAAATAATTGTATCATGAGCTCCTCTGGAAGTACGGGCCCGGTCTATTTTGATCAGAAAATTTCGAGGACGTAGTGCGTGGTCAGGGGCGTACAAATTTATTTTAAGAAGAAGCCCGGGAGCATCAATTTCGCCTTTTATTAATTTTGCTACAAAAACTGCTTGTGCAACCTCCCTACGTCTCTCTAAGGACTGCAATCCTAGAAGAAGCCGTCTAGTTTGATAGGTTAGAGGCTGGTGTATGTTCCACCGTAAGGTTCTTCTAGCTATTTTTGTGAATTTTTTCTGAATTCGCTCAATTCGTGTGGACCAGTTGTTAGTGTGCGGAGACCATGTTACAACATTAAATTCAAGTACGGACCGGACTAAGGCGACAAACAGTTGTTTTAAACAGAAAGGGTCATTAAAATCAGATGTCAGACGATGAATAAAACCAAGTTGCCGATATGCTTTGTCGATGACGTACGAATATTGTTGACGGAAGGAGAGTGATGAGTCAAGAATAGTGCCGAGGTCCTTAGTTTATACTAATGTGTCCTTAGTGTACGAGTAAAACTAATCACGCAACACTTATTGACACACCAGGATAGCGAGTTCGCAGAGCACCAATTGCTAAATTCGTCTAGGCTGTGCTGGAGTGTCGAGCTGTCCGAATCATTTCTAATGGTCGCATACATCTTGATATCGTCCGCATACATAAGCAAACATTGATTTGGGAGCGCAAAAAAACATCATTAATAAATAGGATAAACAATACTGGGCCAATGTTACTTCCCTGTGGGACACCGGACGAACTAACGAACAAGTTGGACAAGCACTTATTGATTTTAACACAGTATGATCTTTGGTTTAAATATGATTTTAACCATATGACTAGATTATTACGAAAGCCAAGCCGGCTCAGTTTCGCAAGGAGTATGTCATGGTTAATCCGATCAAATGCTGACATGAAATCAGTATAAATTGCATCAATCTGTGACTTGCCGTCCATTGCCGTAAGGCATTCAGACACGAATTGAACGAGATTGGTCGATACCGATCGTTTGGGAACAAATCCGTGCTGGCTTGGGCTGATATAATTTAAGCCACCCCTGACTAACGCTTCCTGGACAAGAATTTCGAGTATTTTTTCTGATGCACATAGGGAAGTTACGCCACAATAATTAGATATAACATGTCTCGGACCTTTTTTATGAACGGGTGTCATCCACGAAGACTTCCACATAGTAGGATATGTAGAACTGTGCAGAGAAAGCTTAAACAGATGGACAAGTGGCTCTAAAAGATAAGTTGAGCACTTCTGTAAGACTATTTCTGGAATCCCGTCCGGACCCGGGATAAATGAGGGTTTAATTTGTTTGATTGCATTTTCTACCGATTCATTTGTGATGACAATATCATTTATAGACATATCTAGAACATCCGCGGGTGTGTGCTGCAGGGCAGTTGCAATATTAATTGGTGACGAAGATTGAAGGTCGAAAACTGAACTAAATTTTTTGGCAAAGAGCTGACTGATTTCAAATTCACTTGAGGCTTTCTCGGTGTCTAGTGACATTACTGACAGGAATTTTGCATTTTTCCTCTTACGGTTAACGAAAGAAAATATTTTAGTCGGATCGTTGGATATACTTCGTTGAAGTTTGTTGATATAGATTCTATACAGATGCCTGTTGAATTTTCTATAGTTGCCACTAACAGTGATAAACAATAGTCTGTCGGAGTGAAGATTAGACTTTACGAGACAATGTAAAGCACTATTTTTCGCAGATTTAAGTCTTTTTAACTCTCTATTGCCCCACGGGGGACCGGAAGCTGCGCGCTCTTGTAAAGTAGGG
The DNA here is from genome assembly GCF_016920715.1 of Anopheles arabiensis. Classification (NCBI taxonomy): domain Eukaryota; kingdom Metazoa; phylum Arthropoda; class Insecta; order Diptera; family Culicidae; genus Anopheles; species Anopheles arabiensis. The sequence goes on from NC_053518.1 coordinate 54,869,736, forward strand.
CAGCATTTGTGAAGGACTAGACCAACCTTAATTTGAAAGGAGTCGATTGCCGAATCGATTGATAAGGTGGGATTGCTATCAAAATTAAGGAATGACCGGTCAGTATTGGCAAAAGCGTCAATCATTTTTGGGAAATCAGCTTTTCTAAAATCGAGATGTCTCAAGCTGTTCGATCCAGTGACTTCCGTAGCATTCTGGCTTGTTGATGGAAGTGTAATATTGACCAGCAAGCTCGGATGATATCGATCTTCCTCAGTTAAACAATCTATGGAACGGAAAATTCTCATACCATTCTCAATTATACGCGGGCTCACGAATATAAGATCAAGTAAAGACCCATGATTGTTTACATTATTATTGACCTGAGATAGTCCCACAAAGCTGAGAGTATCAAGCAGTTTTGAGCAGGCTGGGGATACACGGGATCTCGGAATGTTGACTTGTAGAGAACCGTAAGTGTCACATAGCCAAGAAAGGCCTGGTTGATTGAAGTCTCCCAACACGAAGATCGAGTCTTGTGGATATTTCTCAGAAATTTTCATAAGTGATGAACAGTAAGCGGCAATATATTCGGTATTATTACTAAGAATCGGTGGAACGTAAACGGTACCGATTATTACGAATGAAGTGCCAACACGCATGCGAATCCAGATACTTTCGGTTGATGAGCTCGCAACAGTGATTACTGAGGGACGATGCATGGTTTTAGCCGCAATCAGTACCCCTCCCCCTCGGGTTTTCTGGCTATTTGAGGAGTTACGGTCCATTCGGAAAACATCATATCGGTCATCGAAGAGTGCAGATGAGGCAATGTCATCCTTGAGTCAGGTTTCTGTGATCGCCATGATATCAAAAGAACAGCTTGAAGATGCACTGAAGAAACTCGAGAGTTTTGTCCGTAGACCTCGGGTGTTTTGGTAATACACGGAAAACTCAGATATGCAAGAATAATTTTGTCGAAGAATAGTGGAGGCAAACCTTGCTGGGTTGACATTAGCGCCACGTATTTGTGTGAGTGTTGGATCAGCATCATTTTGATCGTTCTGCTCATAATTTGTTACGGATTCGTGATTATTTGGGTGAATTTGAGTAAGAACATGAGCGCATTCATTCGTTGATGGAGGAGTAATATTCAGGTGAGAGCAATCACTTTGAATCAAAGGTGAGCCGGATTCCGTGTTCTTGTGTTCAAGTGCCGTCCTCGTTTGATAAATATGCGTGTGTGTGTGCGTGACGTTAGAGATTAGTGCAGGATTCGGTGGAGCAGAATGTGCACGCACACAAGCACTACTTAGTTCGTTTGCGGTGTGGGTGAGGCTCGTGGAGTGTGTGCCGACAGGATTGTTCGGTTCGGCGATTGCGGTGATCGCGTATTTTGTGTCGCAGAAAAGGTTGTAGGGGATGAAAGTCCCATAGGTGTGTGTAGGCGAAAATTTGCAGTTGGTTGTTGCAATCGAAAATCAACAAATTCACGCACCGATTGACCAAACCACCAAGGTGTCCGGGGAGAGTGCACATTCTCTTATAGAAGCAGGCACCAACACTTTGAATGACAGGAATGAGAGTGTTGCTGTGTTTGTGCCCCGGCGTACAAGGCAATATGTTGTGACGTCTTCGATGGATAAAGCTTGCTTGACCATTTGAACAATTTGGTCAGTGGTGGTATCCGGAGAAAGTCGGGAAATGTACAAAGCACATTTCTGCACCGAAGATTGAAATGTACAAAGCACATTTCTGCGCCCTCGCAAATCGCTGTCAATTGCATGGCGGGTAACCAGAATCCTCTTTTGTATGAGTTTGTGGTGATCAGCGCCACCTATATGTGAAACACCATGCGTCAGAGCTAGGCATGGGCAAAACGATTCTTTTCACCGAACGCGAACGAACTAGTTCGCTCACCAAAAAGAACCGAACGAGAACGACGATTCTTTCGTTCTTTGTTTCATAAGGTTTTTATTCACAAAGAACCCTCGTTATCTTTTTCATTTACCCACCATAGACGCATACTGTAGCCAAAGAAGTACTCATTCTGCGGTTGAAACCAATCATTTAAAAACATTAAACACTCGGCTGTCTGATCAACACAATCCATCGCAAAACCGACCAAAAAAAAAAAAAGCATGTAAAAAAACTAATACGAGCAAAAATGTCTCCTGCATATCTTGTACCCCATGCCTTATACACACTCAAGGATTCTATTAAAAAAAACTACTTAAATATGGATCAACATGATGAGCGCAATCAATTCAGTTCAGTTCATTCGCGAACAATGACTAATCCGTTTGAACGGGCTCGATCTATTGAATTGTGTAGGTATAATTTCCATACCAACAGAACACAGAACGAACACAAATGAGCCAGTTCGAACGCGTTCGATGTATTCAGTTGTGTAGGTACGATTTATACACCAACAGAACACAGATCGAACACTAACGGATCAGATCGAACGCGTTCGATGAATTCAGTTCCCGTCAAACATTGCGAGGGTTGCGAAAGATTTCATGTGCTTGAAATCTTATGTTATTTAAAAAATCGTTGATTTTTATTCAAGGATTATTTTTTGTGCGGTAGTATTTGGCGAAAAGATCACTAATTAAATTTTTGTGGATTTTTGAAAACTAAAATGTCAAAATTCAGGTGTTTAGTATGCTACAAATCGCACTGTTATACCTGCTCTCGGGGTGCTATAATTATAACTGCTAAAACTAGGGGTGAAAAAACTACCAAGGCTCGCAAGCTCTTTAATGCGAGGGCTCTGGGGCGGTGAACTTGTATGGCGTGCGAGCCCTCGCGCGCCCTCGCAAATCGCTGTCAATTGCATGGCGGGTGTGTAGGTACGATTTACACACCAACAGAACACAGATGGAACACAAATGAGCCAGTTCGAACGCGTTCGACGAATTCAGTCGTATAGATACGATTTCCACACCAACAGCACACGTATCGAACACTGCTGGACAAATTCGACGGCGTTCGAGGAATGCGATTTCAACACCGACAGAGTACATTTTGATCGCTGACGACTCGTTCGCACGGTGCGAGAAAGAGCGAGAAAGCAATATGATTTTGCACGTTTCATTACCACATTCATGTGGGCCGTCGAACACTAAACGTCCTGGTCGTTCTTTTTGTTAAGAATCTCGTTCGTTCGTGCACTTTACCGAACTGTTCGAACGGTGCGATTCTCGTTCATTTTACACATGCCTAGTCAGAGCTTTAGAGCTTTAGCTTTAGGTTGAGAGCTTTAGGTTAGCGCAAGCGTAAGTTAGTGCTAGACCGCCAGGCTGAACAGACGCGAGGATCACAATAAATAGTAAATTCCTCCGTACCCGCCATGCAATTGACAGTGATTTGCGAGGGCGCGAGAGGGATCCGCGAACATTGGATCCGCGAAAGTCCGTATTTTACGCTCTCGTGCAAAAATATATTGAAACAACGCGGTACAATTATTCGGTACATTAAGGTGTGTCCGAAACCGCTCACAGCCTCTCGCCCTCGTCAAGTCATTATCCTGGCCTTAATGGCTGACGGCTTCTAGTCATCTGCTGATTAGGCACTTCACGGTACCCATTATCCTGTTAACAAGAACAATAAAAATCGACAAAAGGAAGATGCATTGATATGACAACGCTCAGGCATTGATGAGAGTTTCTAATGGATTACAAATATCAAATATCAATCAACTACGTCTGAATCGTTTTCAGCTACGTTTGGATCGTTTTCAGCTACGTTTGGATCGCTCTCAGCTACCTTTGGATTTTTGTGGTAGGTCGCACAAATTTCGTTGCGGCACATAGTTTATTTAGTGACCGCTCGGCGTACCTCATGACTCTCCTCATAACAGACAATATGAAAAGCAACAATTTCGTATTGTTCTATGTTTGAACCCAATTGAGAATATGTGTTAAAACCCCATTTTTAAGCAATGAACAACATTTGACAGACTTGTCTGCTTCTACGCATCAGAACAGATTTCCTCCATTCTAAAGATGGAATATCCAGGTATACCTCGAAACCCTGAGCAAAACTGAATGACCACGTATGTCGTTACGCTAAAAAGAAGAGGTTTGTACTGGTTTTGGAAAACTGGAAAACTTGGTCTAATAATCAAAAACGTATGCTTCATAAAATACGATAAGATTTTACAATTGAATGCATTATTTGTTTAGTTTTTTCCTTGGGGTGCAAATGTGTCCCGCGGTCACCAAATAAACGGTGCGCTAAAACGAAATTTGCGCGAGCTACCGTAAAATCCAAAGGTAGCTGAGAACGATCCAAACGTAGCTGAAAACGATTCAGACGTAGTTGAAAACGATTCAGACGTAGTTGATTGCGATCCATTCTCATGGATTGCGATCCATAGCAACCGGATAAAGATTCAGAGGAAAATGAGAACAGGTGTAAATGGTGATGTAAGCTTCAAATGAAAAAATACGATTAGATTTTACAATTGAATGCATTAATTATTTAATGCTTTCCTTGGGATGCAAATGTGTCCCGCGGTCACTGAATAAACGGTTGCGCTGCAATGAAATTTGTGCGAGCTACCACAAAATCCAAAGGTAACTGAGAGCGATCCAAATGTAGCTAAAAACAATCCAAACGTAGCTGAAAACGATTCAGACGTAGTTGATTGCGATCCATTCTAGTGGATTGCGATCCATAGCAACCGGATAACGATTCAAAGGAAAAAGAAAACAGGTGTACTATAAACCTTTTCAATTTCAAACGTTTTCTACAGGTGTCCATCTTGCCCTTCATATTGTTAATTTTTCCCATATCAGATGTCCGTCTTACCCGAACAATTCAAACTGCACGAAAACAACCATGCTTTTATTTAATGAAAAAACATAAAAACGATAGAAATTTATTATTTCTGTGTCCGTATTTACCTACCTTCCCCTACTTATGAGTTATTATTTACATTACATTTAGAATGTGTACTCACCGTTAACGAATAAAAAGTATACAATAACTTTAGGTGGATGGGTTGATATCTGACACTCGTACACTCCTTCATCATCTTTGTGAGCTCTGGATATCTTCAGCCGCCAATTATTTGGATATTGGAACTCTATGTGGTATCGCGGATCACCGGAATACGTTTGCCTTCCAACGGTCAACAGCTGTAACGCTGTATCGCCTTTTTTCCGTCGCACCCAGGACACCTATCAAATATAATAAAAAATAACACAACGTAACAATTTGAGAACCTCAAGATTAAGAGCATGATGTATTTGTCACAGAATAAATTAGCCCCTATTGAATATTTATTGAGTTTGTTCATCGGACATAGAAAGTGTCTTAATGAACTACAAGCTACGGGACGTTAAATTTACAGTAAACTCTCTCTTATATGATAACTCTCCAATTTGAAAATCCCCTCATATTTGAACTTTTTTGATAGTCCCTTCATTTTTAGTACAATTTTGACTCCCAATTTAGGAATCCTCTGAAATCTGAGTGCGTATTTGTGTATGGTGTTGCCATGGTTATTGAATGATGTATGCTGCAATCTGCAATCCTGTTCGCAGTTTTCTATAGTAACCGCCAAGGTTGCGCACTAATTGTTATATCTCTTTCTGGATTGTATGAACTTCTCTTTCACTTTAAATCTCTTTAATTTGAAACCCCATATTATTTGACAGCCCCGTCGGCTCTCAAATAAGAGAGAATGGACTGTAGCTTAATCGACGAACACGCAAACCCTCACAGAATGCACATTGAAACATACTTAATTCGTACTGAATGAACTGATGAATCAGACCTGACTGACCGAAAATGATACGAGAATGTGAGGCGTGTATTATTCGATTTTGCAAAAGAGTCCTATACTGAGCAAAGAAGTTTACAGCGATAAGTAGGTTAGGCACATCAATTTCGCCATTAATTAAACCTACCACCACGCTGAGCGTTCGTACGTCTAGTTGAGAGTGGCTCCAGACCTTACAGTATGCATCGACTGGCGTGATTTGGACGTACGTCACCATGTCTTCATGGTATCTCTATCATAACGCGTTGTTTTACTTTAAATTGTCTTTATATGCTGAATCCAAGACTGAGGTGAGGGAAACCAAACAATGGACCTGATCGCTAACGAAAGTCGATAACGGAGTGGATAATTTAGTCGATCGGTTAGCAAAATTCCAATGCGATTCAATTGCATTTTCTCAATTAGAATCTTCGCTAACCGATCGGTTTGGCAGTGGAATGGAATGGTGTTTGCCGCCATAGCAACATGGTTAAAAAGTCGAGCAGTGTGATATGCAGTTGATAACTTCATATAAAAAAACCATTTCCGTCGGATAGCCATATCTACTGCTCCACCCCAGTTGATATAACAGTGGAAAGCTAAATAGATACCCAGCTTTAGATACTGCTTTACGGATGAGCAGTAATTCTCGTGTAGTGCCTCAATTTTCTAGCAGAAGATATTCTTTATTTGTTGTCCCTAAGGACTCGCCAATCATTTCCCAACCGTTGAGCTTTATGGGAAATTTGACTTTATATCTACCAGCTGGGTCACGAGAATGTGTTATCACGAAGCTTTGCTCACAGACTTTTTCTTCTTGAGTCAAGCTGTCTTGACAAACATCTTGGATTGACCAAAATTGCTCAATTTGCTCTGCAAAACTCACATGGGAACAAATGGCTGATGTTTTCTGTTGCTTCTGCTTTGATCTAGTAAATTCCCAGCCGAACACAGTACTAACTTAATATATAATAATAAAGTCGTTTACTCTATAAACTCCAGGCCGGCCGCCGTCCAGCGCTAGAATTCTACAGAAATGCTCCGATCCCAACAAAATATCGATCACTCCACCGTGATGCCATCCAGGGTCTGCTATTTTACCTTCATTCGGAATGTATGCGTTAGGAAGATGTACATGCTGAAAATTGTGAGTGTTAACGTCCATCACTAAGAATTCCATTCTTCTCGCATATTTTTTGGTCTGCAACGCAACTTCCGTCGTTGCAGCTATGTCACTACTAATTTTAAGCTTTCCCGTACCGATTAGTGTAATTTCGCTACCTCGATATTGTAAACAAACTTTTCTATAAAGTTTCTCAGTAAAGACGTTGCGCTGTGATTCACTATCTAATAGTGGGGCCCTTCACGATTTTAATCAGTTTTTTGTATGGAGTTTGACAGTTGGAGGCTGATATCATGTAAACACTTCATACAAAACCACACATAAAGCTAGCATGCAATTTTTAGTCTAGATTATTCTAGCCTCAAAAATAGAATTAGATTCGAATACCTGCCTGAAAAAATGGCAAAACAAGGTGGTGTTTACATTTATTCCAAGGTGCATTAAACAGATCTTCTGATGGAATCTAGAATCAAAGTGTATATAGTCCAGATGGTCTTATTAAATGTTTTTATAACCGAATTTGAATATCACTTTTTGACAAGATGGGTGAAAACTTTTGTTCAAACAAACTTTCTAGATGCTTGATGAATACTCAAAACACTCTTAAAATCTACATTCAGAAGCAGAAGTGACAAAAAATAAGCCTTCAAAATTTATACATTTTGGGATAAACCCACCTGTATATTATACCCACTTAGATAGCTGCTCGAAAACTGATGTACAATGCAAACAGCTGACTGGCTGAAATTTCACCCTACCAACTTAAAATGGAAAGGGTCCCAGTGCTCGTGTTTGTATGAACATACACATTTCCACATTTACTAAAGCTGCAGGAAGCTCGCCAGAAGAAACACCGGATGTTGTAACAGCCATAGTGAGCGTAGCATTTTCATGATCTTCACCTTGTGTTTCATTGTTCATTTAGCTCTACATGGGATGGGTTCCGAAGTTCTCATGGGATATTACAGGCTCTTCCATCCAACTCCTATTCCGACATGTCCTAGTCGTGCAAAGTGGTAACATGGGCCACCACATATCCAAGCTTGGGTACACGGGCTTGTCTCAACCCCTTGGGTGGATGGTAGCATTTGTCAAACCAGGAGGGGGAGAGTATCCCGGGATCTGGATGCTTGAACTTCGGGGAGCCAACCCGACGCTAAACAAAACGGTCATGTTGGCGCGGGGTATCGAACGATACCGACCCTATACAATGCCCCAGGACAACTCTTAAAATGGCCTCATGGAACGTACGCACTCTTGCGAAGCAGGAGCCTTGAAAAAATTTGATGATACCCTAGCCACACTGAGCATGGACCTCGTAGCTCTACAAACGATTCTATGGCTAGGGAGTGGTGTGAAAAACAGGCGTGGAAAGCAATGTTAAGACATCTACTAAAACTGCCACGACCGCCACTGCGTGCTCGGAACGGGTTTCACCGTAGGTCTCCATCTGACACCCGAAATAATTGATTTCAAGGCCATAAGCGATAGGTTATGCACCCTGCGCATTCGAGGTACATTATTTAATATAAGTCTCATAAACGTTTACGCCCCTATCGAAGAGAAAAAGGAAGAGGAGAAGGACCTTTTTAACGCCCGTTTCGCTAGAACCATAGATACATGCCCCAGGCATGACCTCATAATCATCCTGGGGGATTTCAACGCAAAAGTCGGTAGGGAGCCAATGTACCGCCAATACACTGGCTGTCACAGTCTGCATGAGCACAGTAACGATAATGGTAGTAGATTGGTCCACTTCGTCGCAGCGAACAATCTGGTGGGGCGAAGTACCAAATTTCCGCGGAGGGACATCCACAAAATTACGTGGGCGGAGTAACCCTCAACCAGATCGACCACGTGTTAGTAAGCCGCCAATGACAGTCGAGTCTGTTAAGTGTCAGAATATATCGAGAAGCCAATATCGATTCCGATCACTACTTGGTTGGCTTAGTGATACGTTGTAGAATCGCCCGCCCCCGTGCCAATGGGGGCGGAGAAAACACGCAGCCTCGGCTCAACACAGACTCTCTAAGTGACATTACTGTCCAACAGGAATTCAAAGCCGCTTTAGACGAGTCTCTACTACCAGAAAACAGATATGATTCTACGAGCGAAAGGTGGAACGCTCTAAAAACAAAAATAATAAACTGTGCAAAAATATACTCTCACCACGTCGTGGCAACACCAAATCTGGCTGGTTCGACGATGAATGCAGACAAGTGACCGAACGTAAGAATACTGCATACCGAGCAATGCAAAAAAGCAAAACATGCGGGAACTCGAGCAAACCAGAAAACCGTGCGAACCGACACGAAAGTTTTACCAAGCGATAGCAGCTCACCGAAACAACGTTGTACCTAAAGTAGCCTGCTGTCGCAACAAGGATGGAGATCTGGTAAGTAACCAGCCAGAGGTCCTCTCGCAATGTGCTCAGTACTTTGATGAAGTTCTCAACGACCAGTTTAACGAACAGCTAGAGGCGCCACTAGCAGATAGTGTCATGCTACTGCCACCTAGCATAGAAGAAACACAAAAGGCTATCCGTCGGCTGAAAAATAACAAGGCACCCGGAACCGACGGAATTGCAGCTGAACTGGTCAAGAATGGAGGTGCACGACTAGAAAACGAGATTCATCAAATTGTCACTGAGGTGTGGGATAGCGAATCGATGCCTTGTGACTGGAATCTCGGCATCATCTACCCCATATAAAAGAAGGGAGACAGCTTAGACTGCAACAACTACAGGGGTATTACGGTGTTGAATACCACCTATAAAATATTCTCCCTGATCCTTCAGGATCGCCTTGTCCCGCACGTCGAAGAGATAGTCGGAAACTATCAAAGGGGAACGGAAAATCAACCACTGATCAGATCTTCACCATGCGGTAGATATTGGAGAAAATGGCTGAATACAGACACGACACATACCATCTCTTCATTGACTTCAAAGTCGTATATGATAGCATAGCCAGGGTAAAACTGTATGACGCTATGAGCTCTTTTTTTTAATCCCGGCCAAACTGATAAGGATAGTTAGAATGACTATCACCAACGTCACTTGCCAGTTGAGGGTGGATGGAAAACTCTCAGGACCTTTTGCTACCACTGCGCCAGCGGGAACTCCGGAAAAATGGAACAACTAGATCTGCCCGGAGTCGGAGCCGCCTGGAGTCGTCTGGAGCCTTCCGGAGTCGTTCGGAGTCGTTCGGAGTCGGTCTCCGGATTTTTGCCAACTTTACCCATCACTACTCCGGATGATGCAGGGCGGACCAACCTTCCGGAGTCGATTCCGAATTTATCGGAGTCGGATCGAAGTCGACTCCAAATTTTTGCCAACTTTACCAATCACTAATACAGACATCATTGGTCTAAGGCCTATGTAAGAGAATCCAGGAGATCGAGCAGGCGGCAGAGATCCTCGGATTGCAGATAAACGAGGCAAAGACCAAACTGATGATGGTAACATCAGCGGCCCTACCAATAAGTAATTAGAATCTACGTAAGCATGACGAACAAACAGGTGAACGCAATTTTGAAGTCGTCCCACAATTCACCTATCTTGGGTCAAAGGTCAGCATCGACCATGGAAGCTGAGTTGTGCGCAAGGATGCCGGCTGCCAACCGGTCATTCTGCAGCCTGAAAAATCAGTTCATCTCAAAGAACCTGTCGCTACGAATGAACATAGGACTATATAGTACCTATATAGTACCAGTACTCACATACGCCTCTGAGACATGGACACTGTCCAAATCTGACGAAACCCTCTTAGCCGCGTTCGAGAGGAAGATGCTCAGAAGGATATTTGGCCCCGTATGAGTGGAAGGACAATGGAGGAGCCGCTATAATGACGAGCTATACGAGATGTACGGCGACCTCAATGTCGTACAGCGTATCAAGCTCGCCAGGCTTCGCTGGGCTGGCCATGTTGTACGCATGGAAACGGACGACCCAGCTCGTAAAGTCTGTTTAGGCCGTCCACAAGGACAGAGGAGGCGTGGTAGGCCCAAATTGAGGTGGCAAGATGGCGTGGAGGCGTCCGCCATTAAGGCCCGGATAACGGACTGGCAGACGAAGGCGCGAGACGCGGCGGTTTCGGACACTCCTGAGGCAGGCCAAGACCGCAAAGCGGTTGTAGCGCCGGATAAGTGAGTACGTAAGTATTCGTCGAACAGATTACTATTTCTATTTGGTGGATTTTTACAAAATAAAATGTCAAAAGTCAGGTATTTATTTAGTATGCTACAAATCGCACTGTTATACCTGCTCTCGAGGTGCTATAATTCTTCTTCTTTGGCACAACAATCGCTGTCGATCAAGACCTCCCAACTGACATTTTATAGCACGAATAATCGGGAACTCGAGCAAATTCCCTTAAACTGGTCCCAAGTGACATTTGCTCGAAATTGTTTTCCCATATCTGCTCGATTAGTACTCGATACGTCTGAAATTGTGGATTTGTGTGTGATCAAGTGTGTTGAAAGCGCCAAGATTTGGTGTGATCGTAAATTACACGTTCCTCTATCGATGGACGATGCCGTCGAGCTCATTTTTCATTCATGACTATGGTTTTTTGTTGAAAAACAAAAGCTAATTTTATGTGACGTTATTCTATAAAAATGGGTTTTATTTAAGTATAAAATGGCTACATGACCAACTATAACGATAGCAAACATCGTTTCCGGGCGAATCTAGAAGAAAGTAACGAAAAAGCCGCATTACATTTGATTTTAAAGGACTTTTTCTAAATTCCCTTAAACTGGTGTAGTTTAAGGGAAGTTTAAGGCTCCAGTTTAAGGGAATTTGCTCGAATTCCCGATTATTCGTGCTATAAAATGTCAGTTGGGGAGCCTTAAACTTCCCTTAAACTGCACCAGTTTAAGGGAATTTAGAAAAAGTCCTTTAAAATCAAATGTGATGCGGTTTTTTCGTTACTTTCTTCTAGATTCGCCCGCAAACGATGTTTGCTATCGTTATAGTTGGTCATGTACTCATTTTATACTTAAATAATACCCATTTTTATAGAATAACGTCACATAAAATTAGCTTTTGTTTTTCATCAAAAAACCATAGTCATGAATGAAAAATGAGCTCGACGGCATCGTCCATTGATAGAGGAACGTGTAATTTACGATCACACCAAATTTTGGCGCTTTCAACACACTTGATCACACACAAATCCACAATTTCAGGCATATCGAGTACTAATCGAGCAGATATGGAAAAAAATTTCGAGCAAATGTCACTTGGGCTACCTATACCCACTAGTAAAGTGAGCTTGGCTTTCAGTGACTTATTGTTACCATAGTAGGGTAGTCAGTCCTACGTATGGGGGCACGGTATATTCGGGATTTAACCCATGACGGGCATGTTGTTAAGTCGTACGAGCTCATAGAAGTGCTGGCTCAGACCGGCCCATATATTTATAACTGCTAAAACTGAAAAACTGCCTAGGCTCGCAAGCTCTTTAATGCGAGGGCTCCGGGGCTGTGAACTTAGATGGCATGCAAGCCCTCCGGGGGTGCGAGGGCTCGCGAGGGCTCGCACGCCATACAAGTTCACAGCACCAGAGCCCTCGCATTAAAGAGCTTGCGAGCCTAGGCAGTTTTTTGGCCCCTAGTTTTAGCAGTTATAATTATAGCACCTCTAGGGCAGGTATAACAGTGCGATTTGTAGCATACTAAACATCTGCATTTTGACATTTTCGATTAAGAAATCCACAAAAATTGAAACAGTGATTTTTTCGAAAATAACACCGCAACAAAAATAATAGATGAATAAAAAACAAAGATGTGTAATGAATAGAATTAATTTGAATTAATTCAATCAACCGATAAACTCAAACTAAGCCCAATCCGAAAGCAGAAGAATAAAGGCAGAATAAATAAACCGACACAGAAGAAGACTGAAGATGTTGCCGGTACGACGATCCGTAAACGAATGACGTTAATTGTTCATTGCCGCGCGCACGATGATCATGACAGCGGTCATGATCAAGTTTGACACACAAAGCACAGTGGCCGCATCGTGGCCATGTGTCTAAGATATTACAGATTATTTAAAATATCAAAAGATTTCGAGCAGATACTACTCGCAATCCTCGCAATGTTTGACGGGTATTTACAGCGGCAAAATTCCCCTAATCGTTTGCAACACTTCCCTAAGTGATTGCAAACATCCACAGCTTGCATGAAATATTCCCCTACCAATTTGCAACATTCCCCTAAGTGATTGAACTATTCTCTTATATGATTCAAAACCCTGTAATGCTTAGCACGTTCAGTTCGATGGCCCGGGGACTGCCAGTGAACTTTCCAGTATGCTGGTTTTACAATCAGCTTTCGTTCTAGATTCCGGCGGAACGGAAAGCTGATGAAAATCAGCGTCAGGCTGAACGTGTTAATGCGAATTAGGGTTCTGCGCGTTGCATACCAAACTCGGCATCGTGCGCTAGCGATTCCTTAGTCATTTTTACTGAAAATGCAACTTCATCGCCGCAATGTTTGTTGACGGTTTTTTTAAGCACCTCAGCAGCTAATGAGCATGGACCACACGCGAGAAAGAGATAGCGCTATGCAGGGAAAAAGCAAGGACGACGGCCGACAGCGATTGGCCGTCTGACGCACCAACACAACTAAACCTTACACAGCGCGCTCAGGCGAGAGGTATAAGGCGGAGCTAAGGACGAGTCTTATCAACCAATACACTTATTAAAAAAATTATGAATAAAAATTTAAGATTATTTTAAATACCTTAAGATTTCGAGAAGATGATTTATTTCGCAACCCGCGCAATATTTATCGGGCTTCGCAATGTTGAACGGGAATGTTTGACGGGAATTATAATTATAGCGCCCAGAGAGCGGGTATAAGGGGGGTTGCAACGCTCATCGGATGCGATTTTATCGGATGCGATTTTATCGGACGCGATTTTATGGGACGCGATTTTATCGGACGCGATTTATATGGGATTTGACAGATACAGGGTTTACCAAGTCACTTTGCGATGTGAGCTGCACAATTCATCTCACTTGAGACGTATTTCGATTCTGACGTGCTACTTCATTTGGCCCGAAATAATTTTCTATTCTGCCGCATTCATTTTCATCCATTATGTGAAGTCTTTTCACAGGGGATGTTAGCTGGAGCCGTCCGCGATGTTTACATTTTTTTCAAAAATAAATTTTTGGGCTTTTAGTGCTGATTTGTGATACAAGTATGTTGTTTAACAAAGAATAGAAGTTTATCTTTGCTCCGCTGTAGCATTCTAGCCGAAAAATGGATTATTCGTTGAGATATTAGCAGTTGAACCTGCTCAGTCAAATCTGCTAATAACTCAATGAATAACCCATTTTTCGGCTAGAATGCTACAGCGGAGCAAAGATAAACTTCTATTCTTTGTTAAACAACATACTTGTATCACAAATCAGCACCAAAAGCCCAAAAATTTATTTTTGAAAAAAATGTAAACATCGCGGACGGCGCCAGCTAACATCCCCTGTGAAAAGACTTCATATAATGGATGAAAATGAATGCGGCGGAATAGAAAATTATTTCGGGCCAAATGAAGTAGCACGTCAGAATATAAATACGTCTCAAGTGAGATGAATTGTGCAGCTCACATCGCAATGTGACTTGGTAAACCCTGTAACGTCGGACGTGCGATTTCGTCGTCCGACGTTATCTGTCAAATCCCGTATAAAACTTTGACAGACCGTCCGATAAAATCGCATGCGAAAAAGCGTTGCCACCAGCCTAACAGTGCAATTTTTAGTACAGGTGTCCCCCGAGAAACGACTGTATTTGGGACCGAAAAAATGTCCCAAAGCAAGGCGTAAGTCGAAAAAGTCGTATGTCGAATATCTATGAATATAAAGTTTAGAACCGAAGTTGAAGAGTTGGAATTTATGATATCGTGTATTTTATTTCAAATAATGTTCGATAATGTAATAATTATATTTAAAAAGCCGTACACAATATAGATACTCAAGATAGGGAATCTATAGAAATGTGTGTATAACGGTTATCAGCCCAGAAATTCAAAAAAATACACCAATTTCTTTTCAATGATAGCTTTTAACTGTCAAAATCAAAATCGTCGTATCTGCGAATCGTCGTAACTCGAGGGGGTCGTAACTTGGGGGACGTCTGGATACTAAACACCTGAATTTTGACATTTTATTGTGAAAAAATACACCAAAATAGAAACAGTGATCATTTCAACCAATACACCTCTTAAAAAATTATTTATTAAAAATTAAGCTTATTTAAAACACGTTAATATTTCGAGCAGATGATACTACTCGCAACCCTCGCAATGTTTCACGGGTAATTTCTAACTTGAACACTGTGTTAAGTATTGAAGTAGTACAGATAGCCAAAAACCCGATGTTAAACGATCGTTCCCAGGCGCTACACTAATCGTGCCCGAATAAGCGAATACATGTAAAGAATGATAGGAAATAAAGTTAGTCAAAGTCCAGAAGCCGACCGGAAAAGTTGTATCGAGAATCCCCTACATAACATTTGGTCCTTCGAACCGGATTATAAAGTATTGCTGATAACTTTTACGGTTTTAATTAATTGTTTAGTTGGTGTAGTGAAAGTGCGGAAATGTCGAATCCGGAAATATCTACGTGTTGAAGTGTTAGTGCGGCGCTATCTGGATGATCTTTTCGCCATTTCTCCCGCAAAACGTGAAAGTTATGAGTCCCTCACCATTTTGCTAGACGGTTTCGAGCGAACGATCAAAATGGTGGAGAAGGTTGGTGTCTGTACGAATGGTTGGAATGTGCTTTTGGCGCACATGTTATGCGACAAATTGGATTGTAACACTCGAAAGGAATGGGAAACTCATCATCGAAGTAGTAAAGTAGCAGATTATGAGGAATTGGTGAATTTTCTGCGACAGCACGATATGGTCCTACAAGCTTTGCCCAGTGCAAAGGAAACTGCCCCTCACGCACACACTAACCACGGTCGACAAAAATGGAAGCAAGCGTGTGCAAGCTGCCTGTAAATCAACGGTACGACAAAGTAAAAGAGAAAGGACTTTGCATAAATTGCTTGGCACCAGACCATCGCGTACGAGAATGCACCTCCTGCACGTGTCGTGTGGGTAAGCTGAAGCATCACACCATGTTACATCGGACGCCGATTGAATCATCGTCTACAGTTGCCGCGAGTGTTCCAGAGAGTACGGTGACAACATCAACGAGAGCGACATAGTTCATCGAACCGAACAATACGGTGATGCTGACCCCGACCGCGAACCAACTGGTGCCTACAACATCTATATTGTTGCCAACTGTCCTGCTAACTGTCGTCGCATCGAATGGCAACAAAATGATCGCACGCGCATTACTGGATGGAGGAGCGCAAGTGAATCTCATCACCGAACGTTTAGTGCAAGGTTTACGAGCACAAAGGCTACGAGGTCATTTCGCAATTGGAGCAGTGGGCAGTAAATGTGGTGATTCATTCGCAATGTACTAATTTTTGCTTTCCTTTAAGGTTGCACGTGCTACCTGAGATCATGTGGAACCTTCCGTCAGTTAAGGTTGATCAGCAACAATGGGAACTACCACCGAACGTTAAGCTAGCTGACCCAACCTGTGCAGAGATTGGCGCAATCGATATGCTTCTCGGAAGGGAGGTGTATAATGAAATATTGTTGAACGGATTAGTTAGGCTACGATCGGGAGAAAATAATTTGTTACTGCAAGAGAATTTATTTGGATGGGTAGTGTCGGGAAAATCTATGATATGCAGAAGTTTAAATCAAAGAAGTCTGGTTAACGTAGCGTGCATCGATGAATCGTTAGATGAGAGGCTAAAGCAGTTTTGGGAGATAGAAGCGTGCCAGTCAGGGAATATGTTTTCGCCTGAAGAATCGAAATGCGAAGCGATATAAGCACTACAAAACGGGGAATCGATGGGAAATTCATAGTAGCATTGCCGAAAGATGTGGAAAGGATTAGGAGAATAGGAAACTCTTACGAAATAGCAAAACGTCGACTCCACTCGCTGAATCGTCGTCTAAGCGCCAACCCTGAGTTGAAACAACAGTATCAGGAATTTCTAGATACAGGGTTTCTTCTTCTTCTTTGGCTCAACAACCGATGTCGGTCAAGGCCTGCCTGTACCCACTTGTGGGCTTGGCTTTCAGTGACTAATTGATTCCCCCCCCCCCCCCCCCATAGCAGGATAGTCAGTCCTACGTATGGCGGCGCTTTCTATTTGGGGATTGAACCCATGACGGGCATGTTGTTAAGTCGTACGAGTTGACGACTGTACTACGAGACCGGCCATACAGCCATATTCAATTGTGTTATTGAATTGGACAGAGTAGCTTACACCATCTGACGTGTTAGCAAGTGGTAGACAGCGGTGTCTATTCAAAACGACTATTGTTATAAACAAATGAACAGTTGTTTATTATGCTGGTAAACCCTGTAAATATTTAGAACTCAATCACATGGAAGGGATTAGTTCAAGCTCTAAAGTCATAAACGAACCCACGTATTACA
This sequence comes from Anopheles arabiensis, assembly GCF_016920715.1. Lineage (NCBI taxonomy): Eukaryota > Metazoa > Arthropoda > Insecta > Diptera > Culicidae > Anopheles > Anopheles arabiensis. Next base: position 54,887,137 of record NC_053518.1, read on the forward strand.
TGCCACACCATTGCATTATTCGTCCGGACAGCCTTACGACCAAACTGAGGGTTGTGTTTGATGCCTCTTGTGCAACTGAGTCTGGAGTTTCACTAAACGATGCGTTGTTAGTTGGCCCTGTGATTCAAGACGATTTGATTAGTATCGTACTGCGTTTTCGCATCCCGAGATACGCATTGACCGCAGACATCGAGAAGATGTATAGGCAGATATGGATAAGAGAGGCAGACCGTCCACTTCAACGTATCCTGTGGGGGGATGAAAATAGTGGCGGAATTCGAGAGTTTCAGCTTAAGACTGTAACGTACGGGACATCGTCAGCTCCGTACCTGGCGACAAAATGTCTTCAAGCACTGGCAAACGAGTCAAATTTATCATACCCGATAGCTTCAAAGATTTTGAAGTCAGATTTCTATATGAATGATATGATTAGCGGAGTGGACACGGTAGAACAAGGGAGGCTAGTTTGCAATGAGCTGTCAGAATTATTGCATTCTGCGGGATTTCATTTGAGGAAGTGGACATCAAATTCCGTAGAGATACTGAATTCCCTTCCACCCGATCTTCGCGAAATGGGCTCGGAGCTGCTGATTGATCTCCATAAGTCGATAAAAACTTTGGGTCTGAAATGGAAACCGGCACAAGATGTGCTTACATTCAGCATCCCAAATTGACATAAGGAGGATAACATTACTAAACGGACGGTTGTGTCAGACGCAGCGCGCTTGTATGATCCTTTGGGGTTGATCGGGCCAGTGACCGTAATGGCAAAATGCTTCTTACAAGTCTTGTGGGGAAAAAGGTCGGCTGGGAAGAACCATTAGAGGAAGAACTACGCGTAAATTGGAAGAAGTTTAAACAAGGCATAGAAGACGTTGAAAGGATCGCGGTCCCACGAAGGGTGATAGGAGATGCAGCAAACAGCATTGAGATTCACGGCTTTAGCGATGCATCAGAAAGGACCTATGGTGCATGCTTGTATATGCGAACGATTTCGGCGAATGGTACCATCACAGTACAGCTGCTATGTACCAAATCAAGAGTAGTACCAATAGAAAATGGCAAAAGGCAAAAAAGAGTAACCCTTCCATGACTAGAGCTTTCAGATGCCCTATTTCTGTGCCATCTGTGGCAGAACGTTAAAGCAAGCTTGAAGCAAGAAACGAAGGGAGTATTTTGGGTGGACTCTACAATTGTGTTGTACTGGATAGCTGCCAATCCATCTCGATGGAAACCATTTGTAGCGAACAGGGTTTCAGAGATCCAGCATATCACGGATCGGACACAATGGTTCCATGTATCTGGTGAAGACAATCCGGCAGATATTATATCCAGAGGCATGTCCCCCAGTGAATTGTTGCACAGCGAACTTTGGTGGCACGGACCCAAATGGCTGAGGCATAGCAACGAATGGGCATCAAGTATCACTGCCCCTGATGTACACACCAGAACAACTAGAAGAACGCGCTATAGCAATGACAGTTACATCCAAAGATACTAATCCTTTATTCGCTCTTCGGTCATCATACACAGCCTTAATGCGATTAGTGGCGTACATTTTACGGTTCTGTCATAACAGCAAGAGGGTAAACCGACATCAACGACGAAGCGGAGTCCTACAGCTCTTAGAGTTGAGGCAAGCCTGTAATGTATTCGTGCGGATGGCACAAGTGGAAACCTTTGCAGAAGAGATCAAGAACGTGAAGAAAGGTCAAGTTAAGGGATCGTCCAAGCTAGAAGCGCTAGCCCCTATATTAGTAGACGATATTTTATGCGTGGGCGGAAGGCTTCAAAATGCAGGCTTCAAATGAATACTCGAAAACATCCAATCATCTTGGATCCTAATCAACCATTAACCACGTTGATTGTACAATCGTACCATCACCAGTTTAAGCATCCGGCTCCGCAACTACTAATATCAATAGTTCGAGAAAGATTCTGGCCACTGCGTGCGCGCAACCTTGCTCGAAGGGTTGTTCATAATTGTGTAAAATGCTTTCGCAGCAAACCTACTTGTATGGAGCAATTAATGGGTGACCTGCCTCCAGAAAGAGTAACTCCTACTATTCTAGAAGCAAAGTTCTTTCTTCAACTCAAACTTAAAACGTGATCTTTTAACTCGTAGTTTACTGCACTACTTTATTGCTCTAAATCTTACAACGTAGCAAAGTAAATTTCGCGGCGGATCGGTAAAAAAATTTCACGTACGCTTTCTTACTCTTTCTGACTTGATCTCATGGCGCTCGCGCGATGGCCGTTTTTCGATTCGCGCGGCGATGTTTTTTCTGCTCCCTCTGGTAACGGCAAATCGGCGACGTTTCGGTTCGGCTGTCAACGGCTTATCAATAAACACAAATTGTAAACAACAATTTGTCACTTTTCGCCAACCTCGTTGTTTTCTACAACACCTACCTTTCCCTTTCTAAATACCAGAGTAGATCTATGTAGACCGTTGTGGTATCGACTAGCACCACGAAAAGCAACACCGATGAAATGTTTTGTGGTAGTCTTCGTATGTCTGGTGACTAAGGCTGTTCATGTGGAACTGGTAGCTGATTTGTCCACACAAGCATTTATTTCAACGCTAAAACGTTTTGTGGCAAGAAGAGGTAAGCCAGCACTGATAGAATGCGATAACGCCAAAAACTTTCGTGGAGCAGCTCGAGTACTGAAGGAACTATACGATCTGTTCAAAACGCAACAAGCACAAGAAGCGATAACAACGCAATGCGTTTCTGAAGGAATTGAATTCAAATTCATTCCACCACGCTCGCCAAACTTTGGAGGATTATGGGAAGCGACCATAAAGAATTTGAAAAGGCATCTAAAGTGTACAATTGGTGCTACCATACTTCTGAAGGAAGACCTTGAGACGTTGTTGATTCAAATCGAGGCATGTTTGAATTCACGGCCACTAACACAACTATCCACAGATCCGGAGGATTTGGAAGTTTTAACTCCGGGGCACTTCTTAATCCATCGCAGTTTGGTGTCTACGGCTGAACCATCATATGTAGGCATCGATGTCAATCGTTTGAATCGTTTCCAGAAAATTCAAGAGTTTGTCCGTCGTATCTGGAAACAGTGGAAGACCGATTACCTATCCGGACTCCATCCCCGAACTAGATGGACAAGACAAAGGAATAATATTAGTATTGGAACGATGGTACTGATTAAAGAAGACAATTTGCCACCGTTGAAATGGGCTGTGGGACGAGTCACACGAATCTTTGAAGCCAATAATGGCAACATACGTGTAGTAGAGGTTCGGACGAAAGAAGGAGAGTATCGACGCTGTATATCAAAAATATGTGTATTACCGATGTTGTGCGAGTTGCGCATTGCGTTTGCTGCTTGGGCAAACTGACATATGTCACAGGGATTGGGTTGTTGCTTGGGTTTGCATATTTTGTGACAGTAGAATTCGGAGTGCGACACGCACACATTGAAGTGATAATAAATGAACTTTAGTCTTGCATGCGACATCAACGAAGAAAGATCGTCTTGTCCGTGAGGGCTCCCGATTTATGGTGAAAGAAAACTACTACCCCCACCCCCTCAAGTTACAGTCCACCGCTAGAGACACAACATTGTGGTCCTACGGAACCGGATAAAGTTACCCAGTGTTGTGATAAGTGGTTTGTCTTTCTCGCGTAAAGTCGGTACAAAGGAACACCCGAGACCGGGTGTTAAGGGCTCTAGACGCCCTACAGTGACGTGACTTTTGGTGCGTTACTATTGACAAACAGATCGAACAGTATCCGTAAACGCGAGTGTTTTCGGTCAGTGCTGTTCGACGGAAGCTGCCTGAGGGCATTCCAGACAACAAGAAGGGAAAAGTGTGCTTTTCAGGAGAAGTGTTTGGCTTGGGTTTTAGCGGTTGCAAATGGCGTGCCGGTGCAAGTGAATGTGTGTTAGTGCGTTCAGCTTGGTATCGGTTCGTGTGCAATTGCGCAGTGGCGCAAGCGAATGTACGTGTACGTGTATGCGCGTGTGTGTGTGACAGCTTAGCTTGGCGCGGATTCTTGTGCAAAGGCTCGATACGACGTTGATGGTGTGTGTGCATGTGTGACGAACGATGCCATCACCATTTACTCGATCGAAAAAGCTAAAACGAACACCAGTTAAGCGTGGGACGACATCACCGAAACCAACATCATCACAACAACAGCTAGTAGAAGACAATTCCGACGAAATGGAGGCACAGCTGAAAGTGTTGGAGAAGCAACGGGAAGCAGTGTGTGGAAAGCTTAGTCGTGTGTGTGCAGCTTTGTGTGACAGTGCAGAGCAGCCTAACCTCAACGTAAAAAACGTGCGCTTCCTTCAACTCCAGGAAAAGGCTTTAGAAAACATCTATAGTGAGTGCAACGAAATACAGAACAAAATCTACGAGTTAACGCTGCACTATGACCAAGACAAAGAGCAGAATGACAAATACATCGAATTTGAGACACGTTTCAATGACGTTTCGTTGAAACTGACCGCGTGTTTCGATGCCGTAACGAAAGTTGAAGTAGCCGTTCCACCTGCTCTCCCACTGACCCAGCAGCAGGCTCAGCCCTACCTCCCTCCGTTGCAAGTGCCCCTACCGACATTTGATGGGTCATACGAAAAGTGGTATTCGTTCAAGGCGATGTTCACCACGGTGATGAACCGATACCAGCAAGAAGAACCGGCCCTGAAGCTTTTTCATTTGCGAAACTGCCTTGTCGGAAAGGCGGCTGGTATCATCGACGATGAGCTGGTAAACAACAACGACTACGAAGCTGCCTGGAAGGTTCTCACTCAGCGGTATGAAGACAAAAGAGTGGTTGTGGATAAGCACGTTGAAAACCTTTTCAGCTTACCCAAGATCAACCAGGACAATGCTTCGAGCCTTCGTAAAGTGATTGACACCTGCACTAAAAACGTTGAGGCGTTGAAGAATCAGAACCTTCCGGTAGATGGTCTCGGTGAGCAAATGATGGTCAACCTTATAGCTGGTAAGTTAGACAAGAAGTTGCGAGTGGCTTGGGAGACGAAACAAAAGAAGAACTTACTTTCTTCCTACGCCGCTATGATGGAGTTTTTGGAGGAGCAGTGTCGAATTTCTGAGAAGCTCGATACCAGCGTGAAAACATCGACGGAAAGTACGAAGCCGAAAACAGTGGCAAGGAGCCTGGTAGTGAGTGAACCTAAACCGTTAGTGAAGTGTCCAGTATGCAGTGCTGCTCATGAACTCCGAGCTTGTGAACCTTTCAGGGCTAAAGGTGTTAAGGAAAGGTTCGAGATTGCAAAACGGTGCGGTGTTTGCTTCAATTGTCTCTCCAAAGGCCATCAATTGCGAGCATGTTTATCCAGTTCTTGCCGTCGTTGCGGTAAGAAACATCATAGCTTACTCCATGAAGATTCCCCAAGTCAGGTTGCAACTAACGTAGGTCAAACGACATCTAGTGAATCAGTGATAGAAGAATCCCAAACAGCCAACGTACAAGCTGAACCACCGACAACCCTGTGCGCGAGTGACGTGGAACCGGAGAAGCAGACCGTCCTTTCGACTGCCATTGTTTTAGTGGATGGTTTGTGCGATTCTCCCTACCCTTGTAGAGTGGTATTAGACTCTGCTTCGCAGATGAACTTTGTCACCGAGCGATTTGCAAACCTTCTCTCCCTTAAGACAAAACCCGCTGACGTCACGGTCAGTGGTCTGAACGGCAATAGAACTCGTCTTTGTCGTAAACTGCGCACGACGATTAGGTCTCGTGCCAGTGACTTTACAGCTGAGTTAGACTTTCTAGTGACACCACGAATCACTGGGGAACTTCCGACGAAGTCTTTCGACATATCACAGTGGCGCATCTCGAGCGAACAGGTGCTGGCCGACCCTACCTTCAACAGAAGAGGACCTGTCGATATGCTGATTGGCGCTGGAAGTTTTTGGAACCTGATGCTTGACGGCCGATGTGAACTCGGCCCGAACCGACCTGCGCTGCGATACACAAAGCTGGGTTGGATCGCTGGAGGTGTGATCGCGAGCGACACGACGGTCGTTGCGCGTACACTTTGCCAAACTGCTGACGATGAGCCGCTCATCGAACTGCTGAGGAACTTCTACAAGGTAGAATCCTGCGACGAGCTCCGCCCTTCCCCGAAGGCGGATGACGAAGCGTGCCTGGAACACTTCCGGCGCACACACGAGCGAACTGAGGAGGGACGGTATGTAGTACGACATCCGTTCAACGAACGTAAACGCGAGCTTGGCGGCTCGCGAGACACAGCGCTGGCTTTGGAGCGAAAACTTGACAAGCAGCCGGATTTAAAGGAGCAATATTCGCGGTTCATCCGAGAATATGAGGATCTCGGACACATGCGCGAGATTGTGGAAACACCGAATGACGACCCAGGATCGGTGTTTTATCTACCGCACCACTGCGTGCTGCGGCCAACGAGTACGACAACCAAGCTGCGAGTCGTGTTTGATGGATCAGCGAAGACGTCAACCGGCGTCTCGATCAACGACGTTTTGATGACTGGACCGACGGTTCAGAACGATCTTACTGCAATTTTGCTTCGTTTCAGAGGATTTCAGTACGTCTTCACACTCGACATTCCGAAGATGTTTCGTCAAGTGGTGGTCCATCCGGATGACACAAGGTACCAGCGAATCTTTTGGAGGTACAATCGGAACGACCCACTTACGGTGCGAGAGCTGCTGACAGTTACGTATGGCTTGGGACCTTCCCCGTTTCAAGCAACCATGGCTCTGAAGCAAGCTGCAGAAGATCATCACGATGAGTTCCCAAGGGCCGCAGAGGTGGTCAACAGGGAGACATACATGGATGATATCCTGACTGGTGCCGATACCCTTGCTGAGGCTTGCCAACTACAGCGAGATGTGACAGGACTACTGGCGAAAGCCTGCTTCAGCGCTCACAAGTGGTGCGCCAACCATTCAGATATCGTTTTAGGTGTAGCTGAAGAACAACGAGGAGACACTTTCGAGGTTACGGACGACACCTCGAAGACCATCGTTAAGACACTGGGCGTGACATGGAACCCGTTGGAGGACTGGTTCGCGGTGTCCGTTCCTGACTTTGACAACCCAGAAGGAATGACTAGAAGGAAACTTCTGAGTCAACTGGCCAAAATCTTCGACCCACTTGGATTCTTTGGCCCAGTAATCACCTACGCGAAGCTGATCTTGCGAGAAATAGGTGAACTACAAATCGATTGGGACGACTCCATCCCAACCGAAATCGACGAGAAGTGGCGAAACTTTCGGACCGAGATGACATCACTGAGGGAAATCCGAGTTCCGAGATGGATTTCCTGGAAGGATGTGTTCCAGCTGAGACTATAAGGGTTCGCTGACGCATCCGACCAAGCCTACGGTGCCTGCTTGTACGTGCAGGGCACTTTCACCGACGAGGAGTCCAAGATGCAGCTTGTTTGCAGCAAGTCTCGGATCCTACCGAAAAAACGAAGTCCGAAGGAGAAGGCCATCACGACCCCTCGAGCCGAACTGTTAGCGGCACTGTTACTGGCTCGAATGGTCGTGAAGTTCCTGAACGCTACGGAGCTTAAATTTGAATCAGTACATCTTTGGAGCGACTCAAAAATCGTCTTGGCTTGGGTCAAGAAAACGCCAGAACTACTGCAGACTTACGTATCAAATCGGGTAAGCGAGATCCAGCAGCTTAGCCAATCCTTCCACTGGCATTACATTTCCACACATGACAACCCGGCTGATTTGATTTCGCGTGGAGTTACACCGAGGAAATTGATTGGTTCAACTATTTGGTGGCGGCCCCAACTAACACAGCAACTCATCGAGGATGAGGACGAAGTGGAAATTCCGGATAATGAGCTACCGGAAATGCGAGCTGCAGTGGCTTTAGCCATGACTGTTCCGATCGAACGTTTTCCGATCTTTGACAGGTTGAGCAGTTACACACAGATTGTAAGGAGTATGGCCTACTTGGTGCGACTAGCTAGGTTCATCAAGTCACGCAAAAGGGAGGTGGTAAAGGGTCGACTGACAGCGAAGGAAGTGCGTACAGCGACGCTCTTAATAGTACGACTGGTTCAACGCGAGACTTTCCAGCCCGAAATCATCGCACTTATGGACGGTGCGAATACAAAACATCGACTTAATGGACTACAAGCGTTTTTGGATCCTGACGATGGGATCATACGAGTTGGAGGCAGGATCAAGCGAGCCTTCATACCTTACGACAGTCGACATCAGATGCTGTTGCCGGCTAAGCATCCAATCACTGAAGCTCTCGTTCGCGAACAACACATCGACAACCTACACATCGGGCAAAGAGGTTTGCTTGCAGTTGTACGTCAACGGTACTGGCCACTGAATGTGAAGAATACTATTCGAAAGGTAATACGGAAGTGCATCGTGTGCTTCAAGGCAAACCCGTTGAAGACGACGCAACTGATGGGTGACCTACCGTCGTATCGCGTCCAGCCAGCCCCCGTCTTTTCGAATACCGGTGTGGACTACGCCGGTCCCTTCTGGATAAAATCAACGACTTCTCGCAAACCGCAAATCACCAAGGCGTACGTGTGCTTGTTTATGTGTTTGCAGACTCGGGCGGTTCACTTGGAATTGGTTTCAGACTTGACGACAGACGCCTTTCTAGCGAGTTTGAGACGGTTCATCAGTCGACGTGGATGCCCAAAAACGATACGCTCTGACAACGCGACTAATTTTGTCGGAGCTAAAACCGAACTACATGAACTTTGGCGTATGTTCCAGAACGATTGCGCTACGAAAAAGATCACCAACTATTGTGTCGACAAGGGTATTGACTGGTCGTTCATACCACCACGAAGCCCACACTTTGGTGGCATTTGGGAGGCTGGTGTGAAGCAGGTCAAATACCACCTAAAACGTATTGTTGGCGATAGGAAGCTGTCTTACGAGGAGCTTTACACAACATTGACACAGATAGAAGCGGTACTAAACTCTCGTCCCTTGGTACCGAGTTCAGATGACCCATCCGACTACACTGCGATCACGCCTGCACATTTCCTGATCGGACGTGAGATGCAGACGGTTCCTGAACCTGACTACTCTACCTTGAAGGAAAATCATCTCTCACGATGGCAGTTAGTGCAGTCCATGCTGCAACACTTCTGGAAACGATGGACCGCCGAATATCTGCCGGAGCTGCAGAATCGATCGAAATGGCTGAAGCGAAAGGTGATTAAAGTAGGATCACTTGTGCTACTAGCTGACCAGAATGCGCCACTACTGCAGTGGCCACTTGCCAGAATCGTTGCCGCACACCCTGGAGACGATGGTACAATTCGTGTCGTTACCGTTAAGACAGCGAATAGAGCGGAATTCAAGCGTGCGGTAACTGAGGTCTGTTTTCTACCGTTAGACGAGGATGAAAATTGAAATGACATTTCAACGCCGGGGAGGATGTTGTGCGAGTTGCGCATTGCGTTTGCTGCTTGGGCAAACTGACATATGTCACAGGGATTGGGTTGTTGCTTGGGTTTGCATATTTTGTGACAGTAGAATTCGGAGTGCGACACGCACACATTGAAGTGATAATAAATGAACTTTAGTCTTGCATGCGACATCAACGAAGAAAGATCGTCTTGTCCGTGAGGGCTCCCGATTTATGGTGAAAGAAAACTACTACCCCACCCCCTCAAGTTACAGTCCACCGCTAGAGACACAACAACCGATCCAACAAGAAGAATAGCTACGGATAGGAAAATTGTTACATGAAGAGTCGTAGAAAGTAACCTTTCCACGGGAGGCGGTATGTTAAGTATTGAATTAGTACAGATAGCCAAAAACCCGATGTTACACGATCATTCCCAGGCGCTACACTAATCGTGCCCGAATAAGCGAATACATGTAAAGAATGATAGGAAATACAGTTAGTCAAAGTCCAGAAGCCGAACGGAAAAGTTGTATCGAGAATCCCCTACACACTGGTTGATACTAATAGCAAAATTTATTTATTTACTTGAAAATCTCCGTAAAGACTTACCGTTTTGTCTTGCAGGAGGCTGATCCTACAACTCAAAAAAAGTGTATCACCGTTCTGCACTGTGATATTCGTGACATTATCAGTTTCAAAGTGAGGTCCGTACCTGTTTTTAGGAAAAAAAAACATAAAAAATTAAGTAAAATGTGTGATTATAACAATCAAAATTAAATACTGAAATTGAGATAACAATCCTCTGTTTAAACACAATTTTAATGTATGTTTTTTATATAATGTTTTTACGTATCAATATATATCAACTTCTATATATAACTGAATAAGCTATTCAAAATGATTTCAACTGAATATTACAATTTTATAGTTTTTAACATGATTTTAAAAATGCGACATAAAGGAAATTCACTTGATATTTGACAACCGATGTGTCAAATCAGTACAATTTGCTTGAAGATCTGTCAAATTTAAAAAGAAGCGAAATCGGGTATTTTAAGTATGGCGTGTATCGGGGATAACCTGTTTTTATGGATATTTAGATATATGCTTATATTATATGTTGTATATATATTATTTTGACTTTTGACGTTTGACGTTTAATTGTTCGGCCGCACTCCCGTCGCGCTCGATTGCCTCGATTGAAACACGATTGCCGTCCAGCCGGCACCTACACAACCGCATGAACTGGTGGGAACCGATCCGTTATCAACACCGCTTCAAGCTACTCCTCGTGAGCCATTCACAGATAGGATCTTGCTCCGCCTATCCCGCTTACCAACGGCCGTCACTGTGGAACAAGTGGTCGCTTCTTTAAAGCGTCGCTTAGCCACCGATGACGTTATAGCGTATAGCCTGCTGAGAAGAGCGAGATGCGGCACTCACACCATCCACCTGGCCCGTCGGTATCGGTGTACCTAACTTTTTTCCATCCCGTCAACACGACCACCAAACCTCATCTCCTATAGCCACCCGAAACCGCTTTACAACACGCACACCAGCAACTAGTACTGATCACCGCTACACCACACGCACACCAACAACGACTCATCGTTTAGCCGCACGCACGTCTACCGTCATAATGACAACGCTACCGCTGAGTATTTAAGCTGCTGTTATCAAAACGTTAGAGGTTTGCGTACTAAAAAAAAGAATTTCACCTAGCTGTATCGGAGGCTGACTTCGATCTCATCGCCCTCACGGAAACTTGGCCTGTTGACAACATTCCATCTGCTCTTCTCTTCAACAACAACCTCTCTGGTTACCGCTGTGATCACTCTCTCAGCGGCTCTAGCTCTCGCGGTAGTGATGTTTTGCTAGCCGTTTCTAACGCATACGATTCGATAGAATTACCTTCCCATGACCGGTCTCTCGAGTATACAGTAGAGCGTCGATTATCCGGGCAGCTCGGGACCGGACGGTTGCCGGTTAATCGATTTGCACGGATAATGGTCCAAGAAATGTCAAACGCATATAAAACATATCAAATTCACTAGTTTTATTATTAATTCACCTAGAATCAATCGATTAATCGTTAGTCGAATATTATTTTAATCAATAACTGTAGGTTTAACAACTGTTCATGAACAAACATGAATTTCGAAAATACCCCTAGACACTACAGAGCTGCACAAGAAACTGGTTACCCAATTGACTATCGCTGCAAACTTTCGCCGTACGCATGAACAGCTGTCAGATTTATGCGCACGGTTAATCCGCCCGCCGGTTAATCCGTCCCCGGAAAATCGACGTTCTACTGTATTTGTGTGCGCGTCGCCTGCAATAACGTACATCTATACGTCATGGTAGTATACATTCCACCGCAACTTAGCTCCGAGATATCGACTCTTCGCTCTCTTCATGATTGTATCTGCGGTTTCACTTTCACATTGAAGCCTTCGGATCTGCTGTTTGTTATTGGCGATTTCAATCAGCCTAGCATAAGCTGGTCCACAGCTGATCCTTCGTCCTCGTCAGTATACTCATCATAGTCATGAACTATGAACCAACTGCACGCTCACTGGCCAACAACACCTTTGTGGATGGATTTAAATTTAACGGATTAGTGCAACTTAATCACATCAATAATTCGCACGGACGCATACTTGACCTGCTCTACGCTAACAATGCTGCAGCTAAATCGTGTTCGCCTGTCTTTCTAAGTGTTGTTCCGCTTGTACCTCTTGACTTCTACCATCCGGCGTTTGACTTCAATATATGCATTATATCCCGACGCAATTCGATTGACCCGACGCAATTCGACGACTCGACAAAACTCGACGACAACCGCATTTTATCGTTATAACTTTGCTAAAGCTGACTACATGAAACTGAACGACATGAAATCAATGTTTAACAATAGCTTTCATTGTTCCAACTTTGTTTCACTTGACGAAGCAGTATGTTCATTATCGTCCTTTATGCTGCAAGCCTTTATTGTTTAAATTATCAAACGCGCCGCTGCCAAAGATATCGCTCGATCTACTTTGACACGCACTCTTTATACTGCGCTATAACAGGTTTCGATATGGCACATATTTGAGTAATATTCAATGTAACCTCTGCAGGTGGCCTGACTCGTTTTGGCGCTTCTACAACAGCAAAACAAAATCCACGCATACACCGAAATCCATTACGTACAAAGGAGCAACAAGTGCCAACACTAATGAAATGTGCAATCTCTTCGCGGATCGCTTCGCAGATTGCTTTTCACCGGCCATGAATGATACCGATACCATTGATGCTGCTCTCGTCAACACTCCGGCTGGCGCAATTAACATGAGCACTCCTTTCATCGACAGTGAGATCGTTTTATCTGCCCTAGCGCAACTAAAGCCTTCCTTCGCTCCTGGACCCGACGGAATTCCTTCTACCGTGCTGAAACGCTGTCAAACGACAGTAGCACCTATCCTTGCAAAATTGTTCAATGCATCGCTAGCCAATGGCTACTTTCGCAAAGCATGGAGGAAATCTTGGATGGTTCCTATTTACAAACAGGGCGACAGGACAGATGCCATCAACTACCGGGGTATTACATCTTTGTGTGCCATTGCCAAGGTGTTCGAACTAGTGATATACAAAAATCTGCTACATGCATGCCGCAGCTACCTAAGCCCGTATCAACATGGATTCGTGCCAAAAAAGTCGACTACCACGAACCTGGTTGAATTTGTAACCTATTGCACTAGTCAAATTGATGCCGGAGCTCAAGTCGATGCAATTTATACAGATCTGAAAGCAGCATTCGACTCTCTTCCGCACGCAATTCTTCTCGCTAAACTCGATAAGCTAGGATTTCCCTGCTCGCTCGTACAGTGGCTTAAGTCTTACCTAATTAATCGCACATACATCGTGAAAATTGAAAACCACATGTCCAAAGAAATAGTCAGCAGCTCGGGTGTGCCACAAGGAAGCAATATTGGCCCGCTTCTCTTCATATTGTTTATAACGATGTTACCCTCGCTTTACCTCCCGACAGTATCAGTCTGTTTGCCGACGATGCAAAAATTTTTGCGCCTATTCACAACACAGGTGATTGTACATTCCTGCAAGACTGCATCGAAATCTTCTGTTCGTGGTGCAAGCGTAATGGACTGACTATCTGCATCGAGAAATGCTACTGTGTGTCTTTTAGTCGATGCAGGAGCCCAGTCCCTGGTACACCGGTGGACAAAAAGATAGGAAAAAAAATTTGTTGTGTGTTTTTTTGCGTGCAATAGGTGTGTCATCGCCAACAGTTGTTGTTGTTGTTAGTATGGTTTAGAGAGGCTTTGGCTCCTGCGGAGTTCGTTGGCCTCTTATCGCCAACAGATCGAGGCGTATGTTGTTGTTAGTATGGTTTAGAGAGGCTTTGGCTCTTGCGGAGTTCTTTCGCCTAATGTTCGAGGCGTACTGAATTTGCAATCGCTGTTTGTTTGCCTTTTATACTCGCATTTGTGGTGCGCTACTTATCTGAGTTTTGAGTAACGGCAGCGTTTTTCGGTAGTATAAAAAGAGATCCAAACCGTGTTGCGCTTCATTCTTCATTTAGTGGTAAAGGTGAAAGTTTGCGATTTGAAAATTCCACAAGTTTATCATGGGTCGCGGAAAGCACTACACTCCAGAGGAGCGGAAACATATTCAGGGTTTGTATCGTGAGAACGTGCCTATCAAAACCATCTGCAAGGCGTTCGGCCGTTCGCGGACGTTTGTGGACAACGCCATTCGTAGCGAGGCTACGGGTAAATCCACAGGTCGTCCGCGAAAAACAACGGCTGACGTTGACGCGCAGATGGTTGAGAAAATCAGGGCGGACCCTTTCAAAACTTGCAATCGTATTAAGCAGGAGCTTAGATTGCAAGTTTCGGCGAAAACGGTGTTTACACGCCGGTGGGTTCTGTGCCCGGAAACCACGAAAGGTTCGTAAGCTAATGCCGCACCACGTAGAAGCGCGCATTCGGTTTGCCGAAGAGCATTTAGCTGCATCCATCTTTTGGTGGAGCAAAATATTTTTTTCGGATGAGTCCAGAATCAATCTGGATGGTTCGGACGGCACTAAATACGTCTGGCGCCTTCCTAAACAGGCGTATCATCCAAAAAATACTATAAAAACCCTAAAGCACGGAGGCGGCCACGTAATGGTGTGGGGTTGCTTCTCCTGGCACGGCCCGGGTCCTTTGTTCCGTATCAAAGGGACACTGAACTCGGAAGGGAATAGAAACATACTACGTCGTAAGATGTTGCCATACGCTCGACAAACATTCGGAGATGAAGAGCATTACATCTTTCAGCACGATAACGACTCAAAGCATACATCGCGATTAGTTAATTGTTTTTTGGCAAACGAGGATGTGCAAGTTCTACCGTGGCCTGCGTTGAGTCCAGACCTCAACCCGATTGAGAATCTGTGGTCAACTCTCAAGCGTCAGCTTAAGAACAAGCATGCACGTTCTGCCGATTCGCTATGGAGACGCTGCAAGGCTATGTGGAAACGCATAGACAGAAGCGAATGCCGTAACCTCATCGGCGATATGGCCAAACGCTGTGAGGAAGTGATAGCGAATAACGGTCAACACATTGACCGTTAGAATATGTTTCCGCTCTGTGGAACACCCCAACACCACCTCCCAACAACCACTTAAACAGTCCTTTTCAGGGCTACCAAATATTTCCGACAAGAACTATGTTTTTCGGTCAAAGAAAAAAAGTTCCTATTTTCATGTCCACCAGTGTACCTACTTCATGGACGGCACTGCAGTTATTCGACAAAATCATGCCAAAGACCTGGGCGTTCTGCTTGACTCTAGTTTGAACATTAAACAGCATATCGATGACGTTGTAGCTAGAGGAAATCAATTACTTGGCGTGGTTATCCGGACAACTAATGAATTCCGCAACCCCATGTGCATCAAAGCTGTCTACAACTGTATCGTTCGTTCGGTTCTGGAATATTCGTGCGTAGTCTGGATCCCAACTACTGCTTCTTCAATTGCTCGACTTGAGGCGATTCAACGTAAGCTCACGAGATATGCCCTACGCCTACTTCCCTGGCAGGATCGCAATAATCTTCCTCCGTATGCTGCGCGGTGCCGTCTTCTAGGCCTTGAACCTCTTTCGGTTAGAAGACCTCTTTCGGTTAGAAGACGCAATGCACAGTGCTCTTTCATCGCTGGATTGCTAAATGGCTCTATCGACTCATCGCCTTTGTTGCATCGAGTCGATATCTACCCAACAGTCAAAAGCCGAAGATTTTATATTGATCTTTCACTTTTTCTATCTGTCTCTCGCTCTAATTTGAGCGATTTTCCCCTGATGAGTGTCCCCGAGCCTCCTCGTGTGGTTGTTGTTGTTGAAAGTTAAAACCGAACTCCCTTCGTGCGCTGCCAAAATCAGCGAAGAACGAAATCGAGTGGCTTAAGCGAAAGAACGAAAAAATGATGAACGAGTGTGCTGTGACAATAACACACACACACGCACAAGGCGACACCCGAAATCTGGTGCGATACCGGCTTTCAGTGGAGCAAGTACACACATGCACACATTTGACCACACCAGCGCTCCGTTCAAGTGCAGGTAGTTTTCTGCAGTCCACGGTGATACTACACACAGCCACGCACTTGGCGATACACGCTGTGTGGTGCGGTGCGGTGGACGTTCAGAATTCAGTGGTGCAAATACACACATGCATACACTTGGCGACACACGCTCTGCTGTGCGGTGAGATTTGTGTTCTGTGTCCAGTGGTGCAAATATACACACACACGTACTTGGCTACACACGCAGTACGGCGCGGTTGGCTTGGCAGAAGCGCATACACACATTCACGCAGTAGGCTTCACTTTCAGTCCAGTGAGGTTGGTGCTTGTGTGGTGTTTCAGCGCTTGGTAGTCAGCGGATAAACCCCGTAAAAATGGAGATCATTCTAATTTAAGGTAAGTAAAAGTGATTAAAATTATCAACCAACATCCCCCCTTCTAATTAATATAATTTTTCTTCCATTTCATGTGTGTTTCACGGCGAACGGAGACAACAAAACCTGTGGCTGTGTCGTGTTCGAAATGGTGGCCCGTACAGTGTAGCGAAAGGAACTAGGCGCAACAGCGAGGAAGAGCTGAAAGTGTTGTGACGATTTTGTGATTTTATTCACTGTGCGAGTGTGGAAAGTGTGTGTTGAATTAATGTGCGTTAATGTGAAATTAAGTTCAGTGTTCGTAGTGCATGTTTTTTTTGATTTTTGTGAAACTTGTTAGATTAATGTTATTAAATTCAATAAATAGAATTGTTGTGATATAATTCTGTGCACTGTATCATTTCGGAAAGAAATCCTGGCAAAAAAGGGGGAGGGGGCTATTTTAACGAAGGGTCGTGCCGAATCCCGTTCGGGTTTTGCTTCGGCTTCGGGTTTGCTTCGGCTTCGGGACCCGACGGATCGGTTGAATAATTTCGCCAACTCAGCTTCAAAGCCAGCTTCAATCTCAGCGGATCTCTGAGTGCTGGTGACCGGTGGGTATGCACCATCCCGAACACTTAGGTCTAGGGAGACTCTACGGCTCGCTCAACCCCGTTCCATCGCTGGTCGGTCTCACCCTATGTCCCGCATGTCGGCTGTTTTCAACACTGTTTCGGATTGCTTCGACTTCGACATCTCAACTTCGAGGCTGCATGCTTCGAGGAACGTTTCCGGCTTTTGCCTTGGCCGCAGTGAATTGCGATGCAAATCTTGTTTTAATTATGTATTTTTTTATGAACCATTACATCTTAATTAGGCCATACGGCTCGTTGAAGATTAAAATAAATAATAATAATAGCAATAATATACCTATGTATATGTGTATATATACATATATTCTTTGGCTGTCTTGTCACTATAAATTTTACAGATTCGAGTTGGGATTTCACGCATTCGAAACCTAGTGTTACCAAATCGAAAAGAGTTTACGGATTCGAATTGTGGGTACAAATTTGACAATCGTTTAACCTGTTCGAAAAATAGTATTACGATGCTGAGCCGGCTTGAGAAACCCTGTTACTCCAAATTCTTTATTTGGATTAAATTTCTGCATGAGTGAAGACATTAATTTTTCATCTTCTTCCCTTTGATCTTTGATTGTAAAAGAGGACTACATCTGTTTATATAATTTTGCCAATAATGTTTTCCTCCTCCGAATATTGTCCATCCCAGACGAGTCTTCGGAGCTACCGGCTGGTTAGGTTTTTCGAAGCGATATCCAATCCTGCAACCAGTGCTGCAAAATGTCACTGTCAATGTCATAAAAAAATTTGACTGAAACAAAATCCATATCAGCGTCACGTACTCAATTGTGATAATCAAAGGTAATACTCACAATGGTTGGTGTGACCAATACATGCTCATGACATGTTTGCGACCATCGCTTGGTCAGTCAGTATGTTACGACTTTTTTTTTGCTGTGATCAGTTTTGCAAAATGTCACTGACATACTTTACTTACTTATCCGGCGCTACAACCGCTTTGCGGTCTTGGCCTGCCTCAGGAGTGTCCGAAACCGCTCGCGGTCTCGCGCCTTCGTCTGCCAGTCCGTTATCCCTGCGTTAATGGCGGACGCCTCCACGCCATCTTGCCACCACAGTTTGGGCCTACCATGCCTCCTCTGCCCTAGCGGACGGGCTAAAAAGACTTTACAGGCCAATTAACACAGTGTTGGTAAAGGAAGCATCCTTACTTCAACACCACTCTACGGAGTCGGATAAGAAGATGGTCAGGGGAGCCTCGGGGGAGGACCCTAAGACAGGAGCATTCGTTGAGCCCAACGCGGTGTTAGAAGTGAAAAAAGCTTAACGTGATGGCATAATCCAGTGCAAAGTCCATATAATACAGAGGTCGATGCATAGCTCGATTTTGATCCACCATTTTGAAAGCTTATTTTTGACAGTTAGATGAAAAAGCGTTCACAAACGATTCCAAACAACCATACACTTTTTAGGGCTAATTGTGCATTTTGTGCTCAAAACTTAGTTTAACTATACATTTCTTTCTCATGAACGTGGCATGAACGAGTAGTTTTTTCAATAATTCATCACTTAAAAATGACCACAATCAGAAATCTGGCCTCTTAGCTTTGACCCTCTTGAGCTGCACAAGATTTCGTCGTAATTTCGGGCACTGATCTTGTTGTAATTGATAATTTCACTATAATTCTATCTTTTCATGATATTCGTCAACTTTTTAAAGTACAATATTACAAACAAACGATGTAAAAATGGCCGAAAATGCTTTCAGACCACTGCATGCACAACAACTAAAACCTCAATGTATGCTACGATGAAACTATTGAAGCTTTTTCATCCAGCTGTCAAAACTTTCCCACGCTTTTTGATCAAATGTTCTGGACGACTCGACCTCTGTATTATATAGACTTTGATCCAGTGTTTGAAGCGTCAGGAAGTGTTTTTGCAAAGTTACGCACAAAGCAAGGTGTATGGATATTAGGAGGTGAAGTGCTTCAGAGCAAATTGACATTTCACGACTTGACATAACAATACTGGGGGCTCCGGTATTAAAATCGGGGAGGGCTGGAGGGGGGTGTAGAAAATTGTATGCGATTTGACATAACAATACTTAATGATGGCGCCCGGAAAACGCGCTAACAATTCACCTCCTTAATAAACACACCTTGGCACAAAGTGACGCAATGTATGTTCCAACCAAGGTGGATTAATTATATCAGGTGGTGGATTAGGGCCTTTGGGGGGTCGCCATAGTTAAGGGACTTTACGTCATTTTTGAACCGTTAACCATTGGTTTCCGCACACAAAGCTTAGCAAATAGAACAGATTTCTTTGTTATTATGTGCATTTTTGTGTGTCTATTGATTTTATCGAAAAAATGTAAATTATTAACAAAAGATTTGATGATTTGTTTATGCACGAAATTTAAAATCATGTGAGTAAGAGTTCCAATCTCACGTAAATTGTCCATGTGGCTTGTAGATAATGAGGAATTAATGTGAAAATTGAAAAAAATAATGATTTCTCAGTTTTTTATCATCAAAACTGTCGAAAACACAATGAATTATAGAATAAATACACGGAATAACACAAAATAACACACTTTAATCCATGTTCTAATGTTCAATAAGAACTTGTTAAGTCCAAAATATATTTTTAGAGAATATTTAATCAAAAAAATGGGGTGGATAAATTATATGAACAAATTTAATAAATGTAAATAGTGTTTGAATCCTGGGTACCTTACGTCAAGTGACGAATTGTTAAAATGCACTAGAGTCCACCACCTGATATTTTTAAATCCACCTTGATCGGCACCCACAATCTGATGACAGCTCCACAGTATGCTTGCAAAATTCCCCTAGTCGATTGCAACACTCTGCTATTTGATTGCACATTTCCACAGCTTGCTTGCAACATTCTCCAACCGATTTGCAACATTCCCCTAAGTGATTGAACTATTCCCTCATATGATTCGAAACCCTGTATCTTGTCGTGCTATAACGGGTAGATATTCCTTGAACCACCTTCTCCAGAAACTATCCAATAAATGTTGTGCCTGCTTCCAGCTGCTCCTCAATGTGCTTTTGATATCAGTAGGGTGTACCTCTATCTGTTTAATGCATGGTGAGCTCCCCAACAAAAAGTGATTTCGCGTCAGCGCTTCGTGGTCTGTTGACTCAAGAGGAATATAAGTAAGAGGTCTAGTGTTGCATTGATTCTGCTTCTAGTATTATCGTTTCTAAAGTTGCGTCGTCGGGTTTTCTAGGTGAGTCTATATCTGTGCCTATTGCCGATTTCACGGACCTAACTATTCTTTTCCACGATCCTCCCATGTGAGGTGGATTAAAGATCCACCGCGTGTTTGCATTGGTGATAGCGGATGATAATTATTTGTAGCGTTGCCTCTTTTCCAAATATAGCTGTCTATTAGCATCTTGAAAGTTTGTACCATTAACGCTGAAGATTTCAGCTGGTGCGAGAGAACAGAGAACAGAGAAAGAGAACATCGATGGTGAAGTGAGTGGTGGGAGGAAAAAAATATCGGACTAGGATTACATTCCTCAACTATGTATGTAACAGCAGCAAATATTTAGATTCTGCTAAAACATCGTTGTTGAGCTTTTTGTGTCGCTTTTGTTTGATCGGATCAGTTTTGAACCGTTGTTCACAAAATTGATAAGGTTCTCATAGCAATTTCAAAATAATTTTTGAAAATCTTTTTACATTTTACTCCCATCATGCATGACACTTGATGGTCGATTGTTTACTGACACGCGAGAAATATGTAATGGTTTTGCTGAGCTGTTTGCGCGTAGCTGCACGAGCTTTCCCGAACAAAACCAGAAGGTAGAGGAAGCGTTACGTTTCGTGGCACAAGACTCCGTTGACATTTTATTGCCTTCTTTTACTATCGATGATGTTCGTTCAATGGCTTCAAAGCTGAAACCCTCCTTAGCCTCTGGACCCGATAACATTCCGGGAATAGTTATCGTATCATGCATCGATGAATTGGCTTCACCACTAGCATCCATTTTTAATAATTCACTTCGCACTGGTTTCTTCCCTGACCTATGGAAAAAGTCATGGATATTTCCCGTTTACAAAAAAGGCGACAGAACTTCCATCTCAAATTATCGAGCTATTTCGATGCTATGTGCTCCCAGTAAGCTGTTCGAATTATTAGTCCATAAACATATAATGCATGGTGCTATTAACATATTTACACCTTTGCAACATGGCTTCCTACCTGGACGCTCCACCGTCACAAACCTAGTGCAGTTCTTGCATTTTACTTACAAGCAGCTAGACAAAGGGTTCCAAGTAGATACTGTTTACACTGATTTTCACTCTGCTTTCGATAGCGTCAATATCCATACCTTGACTAGCAAACTTTTAAAACTTGGTTTTCATATCAGCATAGTTAGGTGGCTGAATTCGTATCTGTCGCGTCGTTCAGTACGTATTAAGATTGGAGATTGCATCTCTAGGGAATTTAGCAGGGTCTCTGGTGTTCCTCAAGGCAGCATTTTAGGGCCTCTATTATTTAATCTCTTTATTAATGACATTGTTTACGCTATACCTGACTGCCCGGTGCTACTGTACGCAGATGACCTTAAAATGTACTTTCCTGTGCGTAGTTCTATTGACTGTCTCCGATTACAAGGCTTTCTTTCTGTTTTTAACCTTTGGTGTTCCTTAAACTGTTTGTCACTCAATGTTAGTAGAGTGCTCGGTCATTTCGTTTACTCGTGCGAGAACTCCATTATGTTTTAATTATATTCTTTCTGACACTTTATTGCCTCGATCTGAAACTGTTAGGGACTTAGGCATTATATTAGACACGAAACTTGTTTTAGACAAACAATTTGACGACGTAATTGCTAGAGCTAACAGGACTCTTGGACACATAATTAGAAGTAGCAAAATGTTTCATGACCCTCTCTGTTTAAAATCACTTTACTGTTGCCTTGTTCGTCCTTTGATTGAGTACGCTTCAGTTGCTTGGTTTCCGGAGCAAGTCACTAGAATTGAGAGGCTTGAGAGGATCCAGCGAAAATTTACCCGGGTAGCTATTAAGCGGCTTCCGTGGAGACATAACGACGTGCTACCAGCTTATCATACGAGGTGTCAGTTGTTAGGGCTTGAAACTTTGGAAAAGAGAAGAATGGTTGCCCAAGGAATTTTTATGTTCAAACTATTAACTGGAAGAATCGATGCACCTCTATTGCTAAGTCATGTAAATTTGTATGTCCCTACTAGACCTTTAAGAACTCGACAATTTTTAATAACTGACTTTCGTTATCGTCTTTTCTGTGCTAGGGATCCGTTGTTATTAATGTCCAAGAATTTTAATTTATTTTCAAATTTTGTAGACCTGTCCTTTAGTGTACCGAAATGTACTAGCGTCATTCGAGATTGCATTACGTCTAATTTTAGGAACACATAGTTTATAAGACATTAGTTTTAATTGTGTATGTAGGCCATGGAGGCTCGATACTCTATAATAATAAATAAATGTTCATACTTTGGTTTGCATTTTCAAAACAATCATTACAGGCGAAAAAAAAATTTCTGAAATTTTTTGATATTCGAAAAAAATATATTTTGATAATTACTCTTATAAAACTTCTAAAACCTTAAAATAAATTATAAAAACACTTTTTAAAAATCGTTCAAAAATGTATTTCTTTAAAACCTTTGTAAAATATCTTATTTATATTTTTGAACGATTTTTAAATGCGTTAGTTAGCGCATAAAACCTGTTTTTCGAAATGTCTTTATAGTTATGCTACGACCATAAATTTGTTTTTTTCGTCAAAAGTCGTGTAAAAATGTGTTTAAAAAAATTTGAAAAATATACGAAGATGTGAAATAGTATTGTGCACAACTCATACGTTCACTAGTTTTATCTATCTCTTATGGATTTTTCGCAAATCGCGAAAAACGACTGTCCATATAGTTGTGGTAGGCGCTGTACTTAGACAGGTAAAAAGAGCGATCCAGCGTTTTGCGTTGCTACGACCTACTTTTACGTAAACCGGATCAAAATAGTCGATTCCTACGTATGGAAAATGCCGACCAAAAAGTGTAACTCTTTCTATATGCAATGGTGTCATGGGGGGTGTTTATGATTTAGCGTGTTTTATCCTACAAAATATGCATTCTCAAAGTACACGTGCTATCAGCGCCCGCAGTTTCGGCACATAGTATTGTTGTCGTAATTCGTTCACAACTGACTCTCGATTGCCATGCTTGTATCTTCTGTGGAATTTGTCTACCAGTAAAAACGTTATTCGGGTTCATTACACCTTATTCGTCCTAAAAAGGATAAAATTTATACATCGTACTAGATCTTGGTATCTGCTTGAAACTGAGCATTTGTTTGATCTCCGCCTCGTAGTGTTCTTTTTGTGCCCATATGCAAAGAGTTATCTCCGCCTTGGCATATTGTTCTTGACTCAGTGCCTCTTCACAGTTTGTATTACCTTGACATTTATGCTTCAGGTATTTTATAAGCCAATGTATTCGTGCTATACTTCCTACAAGTTTCTCCCACCGTGAGAATCGTTCAATCGCTACCATTTGTTGCTGTTCTGCATGGATGTTAACTCCTCTTAGCTCGTTGTTTGTTGTATATAGTTCTAACTTCTGTGCTGGCCAACATTCTTCTGTTTATTTTAAAAAATACGGTCCTTGGAACCATTGTGAATTTTCATCGAAACTAGGCTCCTTAATCCATTTGATCGATTAATCTGCCACATTTAACTTGTACTTCACCTTTCGCCATTCCCTTACATCGGTTGAAATAAGTATTCCAGCCTATGAAAACCTACGAACTGTTGGTATCTTCTATGGTCGGATCTTAACCAGGCTAAAACTATTTCAGAATCCATCCATAGCACATGTCGTTTGACGTCTTGCCGTGTTGAGCGGAGTTATAACACAGTAGAATAAAAGAGGAGCAGAAACTAAACAATGAACTTGTATGTAATGTATTTTAAACTAGACTGACGATATTAAACATTTTCTAAAGACTACTATGATGTGTTCATTGCACACATGTTGCTTTCTCAACACTCCTCCTCAACGTGTGCCATGAAGCCCTAACATCTCCGTAAATTTTCTTTGTTTTGTTGCTCCTAGTGGTTTCGTTAGAATGTCCGCAACCATCTCTTCCGTGGGACAATATTCAAGCATCATTTTTCTAGATTCACACTGTTGTTTGACAAAGTGTTCTTTTGTTTCAATGTGTTTCGATCGACGATTGGTTCTATCAGAGTTGACGAAACAAATGCAACTCTGGTTATCCTCAAAGATTTTAACGGGGTTTTCAATATGTTCTCCTAAGTCTTTCATCAATCGAGTAAGCCACATTTGTTCTTGAGTAGCTTCACTTAAGGAAATATATTCTGATTCCATCGACGATAATGCAATGCTGGTTTGTTTGCGACTGGCCCATGACACAGCTCCACTAGCATAGAAAAACACATATCAGGTAGTCGATTTTCTTGTTATAGTATCACCTGCCCAGTCAGCATCAGAATAACCAATCAAATCGCTACCAGCTTTGTTGAAAGTGAGCTTAAAATGTTTAGTTGCTTTTAAATATCTTACAACACGCTTAGCCGCAACCCAGCATGATTCAGTAGGATTACTAACATTACGACCAAGTATTCCCGTACTCACAGCAATATCTGGTCGCGTACACACCGATATCTATAGAAGAGCACCAACTAGACTTCTATATTGAGTAGAGTCTTTCAAAATAGAGCTTGAGTCTTGCTGCTTCAAAAATCCTTCATCCATCGGTGTTTTCGCAGTTTTTGCTTCGCTCAATCCGAACTTACGAATCAATTTTTCAATGTAACCTTCGAGGCTAACGCTGTAGTTACCTTTTTCACATTTAACCTCCATTCCCAGAAAGTAACTAACTGGTCCCAGGTCCGTCATTTCGAAATGTTCGGTTAAAGCGTGATACACAGAATCAATGAGAGTCTCGTCCACACAACCGACTATCATATCATCCACGTACACTAAAATGTAGACTCTTTTTCCATCTTCAGTTTTAAAGTAGAGACACTGATCAGCAGCACTTTGTTGGAAGCCAATCTCTAGCAGAACACCGTGCAGTTTCTGGTTCCAACATCGAGCTGATTGTTTCAGACCATAAATACTCTTTTTCAATCGACAAACCAAATGCTCTTTGCCTTTTATCTCGTATCCAGGTGGTTGTCGCATAAAAAGCTCCTGATCTAGATCACCATATAAATAGGCTGTTTTAATATCTAAATGCCGTAATTTCATCTGTGTTTTAGAAGCTATAGCGAGCATCAAACGAAATGTTGTATGGCTTGTGACCGGAGCAAATACTTGATCATAGTCTTCGCCAAATTGCTGGGAATAGCCTTGCGCTACTAGACGAGCTTTGTGTTTGATTACTTGTCCAGCTGCATTTCTCTTCAACTTAAAAAATCCAGCGGTAACCAACAATCTTTCTGCCAGCAGGTAGCTCTACCAATGCATCCCATGTTCCATTTTCTTCGTGTGATTTCAGTTCATTTTCCATAGCCGATATCCATTTTTCGCGCGCTTCACAGATGAAAACTTCTTTCAAATTTCTGGGTTCTTCGTTTTGTTCAGAAGATCCCGCCATATAACTTTCCTCCCTGAATCGAACAGGTGCGATGCCTTTTGTTGTTCGCGTGGACCTACGTACACTTTGATGCATTTCAATAGCCCCTGGTTCATCTGATAGTTCGCCATCAGATGCACTGTTGTATGGTGTAACATCAAGATCATCTACAGTATCGTTCATGTTCGATTCCCTAATGCAGGGGGATTCAGCAGAAGCCTCCATTTGAACGATGTTTTCTCTCGTGGTAGTTACTTCTGCGCGACATAATGAAGGAGTTGATCCAAGTGGCAGTACCACTACTCCTCCTGATGTCGTTGGTTTCGGTTTTGTTCCAATTTTCTCAACCTCGCATTGTTCTAAAAATTTTGCGTCACGACTAATGGTAGTTGTTTTCGTCTCCAGGTTTACGAATCGATAGGCCTTCTGATTGTCCGCGTATCCGACGAACACCAACTTTTCAGCCTTTTTATCCAACTTACGCCGTTTTTCTTTAGGAATGTGTACGAAAGCTTCTGAACCAAATACTCGAAGATGTTCATACGAAGGATTCTTTCCGTGCCACATTTCGTAAGGTGTCGATTCCAGTAAGGAGGATGGCAAGCGATTTTGTAAATAATTGGCAGTGGTGATCGCTTCACCCCAGAACACCTTGTCCATGTTCGATTCTGCCAACATGCATCTCATCATTTCAACGAGGTACCGGTTCTTACGTTCAGCCACGCCGTTTTGTTGTGGAGAATATGGGGCAGTTTGTTGATGCACGATGCCGTGATCTACAAAAAATTCCTTTAAAGAATTGCTCCTGTACTCACCACCACCATCCGATCTGATGACTTTCGGATAGTGTCCAAACTGTGTTTTCATCATGGCGCAATATTCTCTGATCCGGTTTTCTGTCTCACACTTGTTTTGCAACAGGTAGATAATTGTATACCGACTAAAATCATCAACCAAAGTCATAAAATATCTGCTTCCTCGGGCTGTTGATACTTCAAACGGTCCTCCCAAGTCCGTATGTATCAGTTCGCCAACACCAGATGTCCTTGAAGATGAAGAATTTGGGAAAGGATCACGGCTCATCTTCCCTTCACAGCATGATCCACAAATGGATTTCACATGACATCGGTTGATGTTCAAGCCGCTTCCCAAATTGTTCCGCGCAATCTTCATTATGGCTTCTATGTCACGATGGCCAAATCGACGATGCCATAGGTGTATACAGGAAGCTTCATGGTTTTTATCTACCAACATGGCTTGTTCAGTCTGTTTTAGATAATACAGACCACCTTTACGTTCACCAATCAGCAATACTTGTTTTCCTTTCAGGACACGACATCCATACCTATCGAAAAGCATTTCGAATCCATTATCGGTAATTTTACTTACAGATAATAGGTTTGTCGTCAAAGATGGTACATGACACACCTTGTCCAAGGAAACTTTCTTGCGTTTTCCGTTTCCATCCATGGAAAACAATTTGCAGCTTCCGACACCAGCTGACTTGATGAAATCTCCGTTCGCTAATGAAATCGAGGATTGCTTCGATTTATCTATTAATTTCAAAATAGACGTATCGTTCGTCATATGAGAAGTTGCACCAGAATCGAAACACCATGGTCCAGTTTCGTTTCCTTCTCCAATGAACAAACATACTTCCTCTCGATTGTCTTCATTAGCAACGTTGACGCTTTCACCATCTAGTTTACTTCTTTTGTCTGCAGCCCATTTTCTACAGTCTTTTCTTATGTGCCCATTCTTCTTGCAATAATGGCACTGATTTTCCTTGTTGGTTGTTAGTTTCCTGTCCTTCCAAAATTTCGTGATGTTCTTTCCTCCAGATAGTAACGCTTTATCTTCATCTGCACCATCTGCTCGACGTCTTCCTTCATCCAACAATTTGCCTTTTACATAATCCACCGTAAGATCTTCATCAGGCCTACTTTCCAAAGCCACGATCAAACCATCAAAGGATTTTGGCAAACTGGACAACATTAACGCGACAAAGGATGGATCTTTCATTTCTTCTCCCAGCGCAATTAAACGAAGTCGCAGAGAACATAGTTCTTTGAGATGGTTAGAAATGTCTCCACCTTCAGTCATTTTTGTGGCAAACATTTTTCGCATGACGTGTATTTTGCTGGACAAAGATGAACGCTCATGATAGCCTTTTAGGGCATCCCACATATCTTTCGATGAACTCGTTTGCATGACATGGATGAGTTGGCTGTCGTCCAACGACAGACCGATCAGTGCCCTAGCACGTTCATCATTCGCAATCCATGCAGCGTCGGGACTTGCTGGTTTCGAATCTTTCACGACAGTCAGCACCTTTTCCCTTGCTAACAAAAGTTCCATCTTGAATTTCCATATTGCGTAATTTTGATCGTTTAATTTTTCAATGGTGACGTGTGATTCAGACATGTTTCTAGATTTAAGTTTTCAGTGTTTCTTCAAGATTAAAATTTTCGATAAGTTATTACTTCAATATAACACAAACTTAACACTTGTTCGACAGTACTTCTGGGCCCATAACCTGTTGAGCGGAGTTATAACACAGTGGAATAAAAGAGGAGCAGAAACTAAACAATGAACTTGTATGTAATGTATTTTAAACTAGACTGGCGATATTAAACATTTTCTAAAGACTACTATGATGTGTTCATTGCACACATGTTGCTTTCTCAACATGCCGGTGATTCGCTTCTACGTTGTTCAGAAGTCGTACGCCAATCTAGAAGTACCGCACCTTGAAGTTCCAACCGCGGCACGGACATCAGCTTTAAAGGTGCTACTTTCGCCTTTGCTGCGACAAGTGCAATCATGGGTTTGTCTACAATGACCGCTCGGAAATATGCTACAGCTGCATGTGCGGACTTACTGGCATCTACAAATATATGAACTTCTAGATTGTTATAGCTTTCGTAGTTACATCCATTAAAGTAGCACCGTGGAATATTTAATTCCGATAATCGGGGTAACATGTCGATCCAACGCCTCCACTGTTGGTTTACACTTTCGTGTATCGTTTCATTCCAGCCAATTCCAGCAGCCCATATTTCTTGCAGCAGTATTCGTCCATGTATAAGAAAAAAAAAAAACAGTCCTAGAGGATCGAACAAGTTCATTACAATTCTCAATACCTTTATCTTTGTGGAGGTATGTGTTTTCAACAATATACTCTTCATTTCCGGCCTTATTACAAATGAGTAAGCTGAAACGTCTTTGTCCGGTTTCCACTTCATACCCATTACAGATTCTACTCCTTTGTCGACTTCTATAGCCTTATCTATGTCCGTTGCCTCTTGACTCACACCTTTCACTATTGCCTGATTGTTCGATAAATGTAATGTGTGCAATTATAGAGGAATTTCAATGTTATGTGCGTGCAGTAAACTGTTTGAAAAGATAATGTCTCGTCATATGCTCCAAGCCTTTTCACCATTAATTTCTAATGTTCAACATGGCTTTATGCCGAAACGATCGATTGAGACCAATCTAATATACTTACTTAACTTTTGCCACTCCTATATTGACAAGGGCTTACAGGTTGACGTCATTTATACTGACCTTGCGCTGCTTTTGACAAGGTCAACCACTTTTTATTGCTATCTAAATTATCAAAGTATGGTGTTCACACAAATGTTGTTGAGTGGTTAAGAAGTTATTTAACTGATCGTTGCATTAACGTTAAGATAGGAACTAGTTTATCTGCCACATTCCATAATTTATCTGGTGTTCCTCAAGGGAGTATTTTAGGACCTTTACTATTTATTATATTTATTAACGATGTCGTGTTCGCTATTCTTCATGTTAAATTGTTATTATATGCTGACGATCTAAAAATGTTCCTACCTGTTAAATATTCTGACGACTGTGAAATGTTACAAGACTCGTTAAACCATTTTTCTGCATGGTGTTTTAATAATGAAATGTTACTTAATGTTAGCAAATGTAGTTGTATAACATTCTCAAAGAAAAAAATCCTTTTATTTATAACTACAAAATCAATGAAGACAGCGTTCCACGTTTTTCTCAGGTTCGGGACTTGGGAGTTATTTTAGAGAGTAAGCTTAGTTTATCTAGCCATTATGAAACTATCGTCACTAAAGCTCTTAAACTGTTAGGATTTGTCTTACGTGTCTCGGCCGACTTTAAAGATCCTTTCAGTTTAAAAACATTATACTGTTCTTTAGTCCGTCCCATCCTGGAATTTGCCAGTGTAGTTTGGTGTCCCCATCAAATCACATACATAGATAAAATTGAAAAAAATCAGAAAAAAATCACACGTGTTATGTTTCATCGTCTTCCCTGGTCAAACCAAATTCCACGTCCTTCGTATAATGTTCGGTGTTTACTATTTGGCTTAGAGACTTTACAGCATAGGAGAACTATGGCTCAGATAACTTTTATGCATAAATTATTAATTGGAGATTTTGATGTACCTGACATTTTAAATTTTATTTGCTTTTCTACTCCCTCTAGAGGTCTTAGAAGTAGAGAGTTACTAAGAAACCCTTTTTAGATCGACTGGTTTTGGTGCCAATGATCCACTGCTCAAAATGATTGATGTGTATAATAGGTTAGGGTTATCAGCAGATTTCAACCAATCCGTTAGTCAGCTGCGTCAGCATATTCAAGTTAGTTCTAGGGCCATACTTTAAACTTGTACTCTGTAAGCATTAAGTTACTTAGGCATACTGCCCGATAACTTTGATTCAAATAAATAAATAAATAAATAAATAAAAAGCGACGTATTTCGAATCCTCCATCTGCATGGATTCTTTTTACCTCCTGTTCTGTCCCCCGATCTTTAGCAAACTTGCCCTACGTTGTGATATTATTTTATTGATTAATTTGCCGTACACGGAAGTTTGGTTGATACAGTTCACGTGTAATTTTATTGAGTATTGAATCGCGACTGATCGCTGAGCGCCGCGCACCCAGCTCAAGCAGCGTAAGCAAAAACTCGCACACACTTACGCCGAAAATTCTCGTACCTCACTCCTCTTGCCTTCTACCTTTCTTCCTCTTCCTCTACATTTCTCCTCACCAGTACATGCTACCGTATGCGGTACCAAACACCTCCAGTCCTACATCAATGGCTTCTTCCACCGTTGAAAAACTATCGAGGTAATCGTCCACATAGTGGTAATCTAATATGGCGGTCAGCGAGCGCTTAGAATCGTTACCTATTGCCCATGCCTTTCGATTTTTAATATATTGCGCTGAAGTTGGAGAACAGGCTGCTCCAAACATAGCCACATCCAGTACGTATACAGAATCGTCTTCTGTTGAGTTTTCTCTCCATAAATAACGCTGGTAATGCCGTTCAGCAGGCCGAATTAGTTTTCGATGAAACATCTCTTTTATGTCTCCAGTTAAAGCGTATGCGTATTTTTTAATGTTGTATAGTACGGATATCAGCGAATTCGAAAGGTCGGGGCCTTTCAAAATCGCAGCATTCAGTGATACTCCATGTTAAGCAGTTGCTGCATCCCAAATAATTCTCACTTTGCTCGGTTTTCTCGGATTGATCACTAATCCTAGCGGCAAATACCAACATTGGGGCCTTTTCCGTTTGAAACTTGTAGGCTGAAATTTCAGCCTGTCAGCTGTTTGCATTATATAGCAGTTTTTGAGCAGCACCGTGTTTTCGAGCAGGTACTCGAATCTAATTCTAGCTTTTAGGCTAAAATTTTCTAGACTGAAAATCGCAAGCTAGTTTTTTGTGTTTTTGTATGAATTGTTTACATGATTTCAGCCTCCAACTGTCAAACTCCATACAAAAAACAAACTGGAATCGTGAAGGCCCCCATTCGTCGATTTTCGTGTCTTGTAACTCATTAGTTGTAGCTTGGTGAGCATATTATTTCTCTACATATTCCCTTAACAAACTGCGAACTCCCTCATATAACTTTTGGTCCTTTTGTAATCGTCTCTCCAGTCCGACCAACCTTTTATATGCCATATCGTAGCTTGGTGGAAATTTTGGTTCATCGGTCTTCCACAATAGTCCGGTCTCGAACCGCTTTCCTATTTAGATAGTATTACTATCTAAAAGTGTTCGAGCTCTTTTATCTTCTTCTGCCTCAATTATTACTGTTGGGGGTTGAATAATTAAGTCTCGCACTAGTTGCGTTAAGTCGTCGGAACCTTCTTCATTATGGTACCCTATGACTCTTAGTCCTGGTTATGATTGTGTACGACCATATATTCCCCAGCTTAGTTTACATTTCGATGCTATTGGTTCGTTCCAAGTCCCCTCTCGTTTTTTCAATGGGACTATTAGGTTTAAATTATTTAATCCAATCAGCATTCTTGGCACTATCCTTTTGTAATCTGTAATCGGTAGGCCACTTAAATAGAGGTATTTTGTTTTTAGTTCTCGATACTGTTCGTACGTCTTTGACTTGGCTTTTTTTGTTGGCCGTAAATTGTTAAACTGTTAATCTTCAAGGAATATCACTCTGTCCTTGCTACTTGTCCCGTCCACATCATTTTAAATCGTGTTGAGTTTCGCTTATCTGCATTTGTTGAGCTATTTCTTCGTCTAGTAACGTCAACTCTGATCCTTCATCTAACAGCGCATAAATGCTCACTATACGACTGCTTTTCACGAGCGTAATAGGTATAATTCTAAATAAGGACAAACTTGTTCTTCCTATATTCGAATGAGTACCACAATATCCGCTACTGCTCGCCGTTTGCCATGGTGATTCATTATTTTATGTTTATGTTTATGTTTATTTGTCTATCGATGGACAATAATGCCCCCTCGAACCATTTTAGTAATGTTTTACAATGAGTTCTTTACAATGGATTACAATAACATAGAACATAAAAATGTGCACTATGGAACCAAATTTAACACAGAAACACGATCATTAAACTCAGTTGGCAAAATCCTCGGCTCAAAAGCGTCGCTGACTGCGTTGAAAGCACGGCACATAAGTAGGAACGGGTCAGAGGAGCCAAATTGCGTTCTACGGTCGTCGAGGGCCAACATTGCCCGAGTCCGGAGCGGCCTGGCCGGAACGTACAGGTTGATGGCAGCCAGTAGTGACGGAGAGTCAATACGGCCGTCGAGAAGTCCCGTGATGAACGACAACCTGGCTTTTTGTATTCGCTCACTTAGGGTGGGTAGCCCGAGTATTAAACACCTAATCCGGTAATCGAGCCTTTGGTTCCATGAGCGAAGTGCAAATCGTGAAATTTTTCGCTGGATTGATTCCAATCGAGCTAACGGACGCGCTGCAGTTGGCCACCATACGATATTTGCATATTCCATCAACGACCGGATAAGTGAGCAATAGAGCGCCTTGGTGCAAGGTTTATCATTAAGTTCGCGAGTCATATTGATAACTAGTCCTAGCATTCTATTGCTGGTGGCTACTACGTGATCCAGTTGATCCTTAAATGATAGTTTTGTATCGAGCGAAACGCCTAGATCCTTAACACATAGTTTTCGCACCAAGGACTGTCCATCAAGCGCATATTCATACAATGATGGGCAGCGAAAACGACTGAAAGTGATGACTTCACATTTATGTGTGCATAGGGATAAAGCATTACGGTTGCACCAACACTGGAACTCATGCAAGGAAGTTTGCAGTCGGGCGTGGTCTTCTGGTTCACGAATAACACGAAAAATTTTCGTGTCATCTGCGTACAGTAGATGATTATCAGCCGGAAGGATCAATGTCGCGTCGTTGATGAAAAGAAGGAACAGCAAAGGACCCAGGTTGCTGCCCTGCGGGACTCCAGAAGATGCATGCACTGGACTTGACATGTACGGGCCTAACTTCACAGAATATTGACGATCTGTAAGGTACGATCTAAGCCACATTATCATAGGGTTTGGGAGACCAAATATGTCGAGTTTCGCTAGCAAGATGGAGTGCGATACACTGTCGAATGCTGCCTTGATATCCGTATAAATAGCATCTAGTTGTAAACCGTTATCGATAGATTTATGGCATTTGCTAACAAATTCAAGTAGATTAGTCGTTGTAGATCGCCTGGGTACAAAACCATGTTGATTCACACTAATATAGTTGCAGGCCGAGGCCAACAATGGCTCGTAGATTAGCATTTCGAACACCTTTGCACACACGCTGAGTGAGGTTATGCCACGATAGTTTACAGCATCATTCTTACAGCCCTTCTTGTAGATGGGTGTCATCCAGGAAGATTTCCAAGTGGCAGGAAAGGTTCCACATCTCAGGGACTCCTTAAAAATCTTCATCAGCGAGGGAGCAAGCGCAGAAGCACACCACTTTAGGATAACGGCCGGTATACCATCTGGGCCAGGGGTATATGAGGATTTGACACGTTTGATGGCAGAGGTGATCGTATCGACAGTGATGACTGGTAGCATAGGGAGCAGTGCACCAACAGGTGTGTTAGCGAGAGCATCGGTCACATCTTCTGGACCAGTAGTTTGCGAAGCGAAGTTGTCCTTGAAGCGCAAGGCAAACAATTTACACATTTCTGGCAGGGAACAGGCACTGTCACCGTCATAACGTATAATGCTTGGTAGCCCAGCAGATTTTCGTTTTTTGTCCATATAGCTCCAAAAGCGCCTAGGGTACTTGCAGAGGGAACGTGCAGTTTGTTTCAAATAACTTCGGTGACAGGATCTATTATATCGGCGATAGAGAGAATGAACTCTGTTGTAATAAAGACGTGACGTGCTGTTTCGTTCTGCTCGTTGATCAGAATAGGCTTTTCTTTTTTCTTTTTTTAATGCATTTAGTGTGCGATCAGCCCATGGTGGTCCACGACGAGGAATTTTAACAGGAGTGCATTCACATATAGCAGATCTCATGAACTCACAAAAAGCCTCTGTGGCAACGTCAATGGTTGAATAGTCCGAACAGTTAAAAGAATTGTCAAAAGATAAAATCAATCGCTCCAATTTTTTAAGGTCAACACGAGCATAATTCAGCTGTTTATCAGCATCAATGGCTGTAGCGATCGTAACTGGGGCTACGTTGTCCAAATCAAAGTCAAGCGGAGGGTGGTGTTCGTCGATAGTAGTAAGGGGATATTCACAGACACGTATTGAAGAACATGTAGATGCAGCTGGCCAATTTGCGTAAATTAAGTCAAGTATTCGTCCCGATGAGTTAGTATTGAAGTTAAGCTGGTATAGTCCACTCTGATGCAAACCATCAACGAACTGGACACTGCGCGTGGAGCGTGCATGAGGCTCATAGAAATCAAAAGCAGCTCCATTTTCCTCTGACGCCGATGTCCAGGATAGCGTAGACTGGTTGAAATCACCAATAAGCATGAATCTGTCTCTCGGACCAAGAGTAGTGCAGATATTAGCAACGAAGTCGATCAATGCACTTATTTTCTCCTCATTCATGCTATGGTAAGGAGGCAGGTAGGCAGCGGCAATAAACAAACGGTGGTCGCATAACTGAATACATACGCAAGTGAGTTCTAACAGTTGCGGCAACGTAGGAAGCACATAAGAGAGAAGAGAAACGTTGCATGCAATTAAAACACCACCCCCACGAGAGTGAGAGCTGTTATTGGCATCCCGGTCGCATCGGTAAACACGATACTCATCTCCTAGAAGGAGAGCGGTGGGAATACAGGGATCAAGCCAAGTTTCAGTGAGTACCAATACATCCCCGTCCGTCAAAATGAGTGTATTTTTTGAGTGATTTGAGTTACACTGTCGAAATACAGTGCCCCTTCGACGAATGAGATACACCCTCGCGCGAGCCCTCCCCCTCCACACCCGTAACGCACAGTGCGCTCTGCAGTTCTCAATGTGTTTGTGTTCTTTTGAGCCATGCTACGAACACATGTAAAGATAGTTGTTTCTTTCGTTTTTCGTTTTCTTTCATGCACTTATTCTAAAACTAAACACAAACACGGTCATTTTTTATTACATTAAACACTTTATTGAAACATAAAGTACACACTAAAGTACACATTCAGAATCCTTCATACTCACGAATGACGTCATACCGGGTCGAGCCAGGCTGCGGGGAACTTGTCGACAATCTGCGTTGCCTCTGTTCATCAAATTCTTACCTGTCGATCCACGCACTGCATGTGCGTCTGTGCACACTGTTTATTCACTGCACACTTCACCAAAACACACCGGCGCACGAGACTTATAACGAAATGCGCATCAACGCACAAACACTGCGCGCGGGAGAACAAAACGCGCACAACCATCTCCGTCAAAGCGTCGCGCTGTACTGGTGGTTTTGTACGCGTAGGAGGGGGGGACATACGAAGCGATGGTTCGATGCTGTAGTGTAAGCGAGACAACACGATGTGACGAGCAGCTCCAAGTTGAGCTTGCTGAAAGAAGACACACACACATTCACAGACGGCTCGTCAAAGCACGGTATTTGAATTGGTGTTAGTGAAGCGCGCGTGTAAAACAGAATGCGAACTCTCATCGCAGCGCGTTTCTCCTTGCTTCCTCAAGCTTCCTCATACCCCTCGGCCTGTATCACTCAAAATTTGGGGTCTCAATGTTTGCGTGGTCGTATTCCGTCTCAAGAACCGACAAACGGAACTCATCGGCTTTAGAACGCAGGCCAC
This sequence comes from Anopheles arabiensis, assembly GCF_016920715.1. Lineage (NCBI taxonomy): Eukaryota > Metazoa > Arthropoda > Insecta > Diptera > Culicidae > Anopheles > Anopheles arabiensis. Next base: position 54,923,269 of record NC_053518.1, read on the forward strand.
GCACATTCTGATAGTACACAGTGATACAAGCCGCTCGATCAGTGGGTGCTTGTTGCATAGTCCCCTTGTGCAAAGCGACGGAAGAAATCATTCCCTTTCGCGCATTTTCTCATGCTTTCTTTTTCCTTCCTACGGCAAATTTGTCAAGCAGCGTTTCGAGCTACCCGTCCCTGGCACCGCCTCATACCCTTCGCATGAGCGCGCTGTCGAAGGTTTGGATGTGTTGGTGCGTCAGACGGCCAATCGCTGTCAGTCGTCGTCCGTGCTTTTTCCCCCCATAGCGCTATCTCTTTCACGCGTATGGTCAATGCTCGCGAGCTGTTGTGGCGCTCAAAAAACCGTTAACAAACATTGCGGCGATCAAGTTGCATTTTCACAAATCAAACCAAAAAAGCGCAATGAGTTCAATCGCTGCAATGTAAAAATGACTAAGGAATCGCTAGCTCACGCTGGAGGGTTTGCTGTGCAACGCGCAGAACCCTAATTCCAAGTAGCGCACGCAAGACAGGTGGCCATGGCCGTGCATAGGAAAGCTTAAACCAAATTACATAAAGCTTAAGTTTATGTGACACTATGATTTTCCTTTTATATGTTGTAAATTGCACAGATATGCTGAGTCGTATGCGCATGGGTGTGAGTGTGCGTGTGTGTGCACAACTGTCGCCGAATGTGTTTTCTTCCGGAATGTTATGATCCATCGGTCAAAGAAAAGAAGGTGTTCATGACGGTGTTTTTTTTTTTATTGTGGAGCTGCATCCTTCCCCCCTGCCTACAGCGTATGCATCGGGCAGGATACAGTGTGGCAGTATGCAAGTTGCCCGCTGGATAGGAGCGGGCCCGCGGCACCGCCATCATTCCGCACATCTTAAAAGCATGCCCGTCGTGGGTTCTAACCGCGTATGAACCGTCCGCCGTAGCAAGGGGTGACTATCCGGCTACGTGGTACTCAAGTCCTGAAAAGGCCGGCATGATCGCGTAGGCCATTACGCCAATAATAATAATAAGAAGAAGAGGAATAACATAGCATAACAGCCCACACCCGGAGAAGAGATTGGCTTATCTTTGTTGCTGCCGTGTTACCGCTGTGACGCGACAAATGCACGGAATGCAATCGACCAAAACATTAACCTACCGAGCCGAACCCATTTCCATGGCAGTGCCGGTCGCTCGGCGTCATGATATCGACTCTGAGCCAACAAGCCGCCGGATTCTGGACGGACAGGTACAGCACCATACGCGCACCGTAATAAACAAATCCAGAATCCTCTTTTGTATGGATTCAATTCAAAATGTTGTTTCCATTTGCATCCGCTAGCTGAATTGGAAAGAAATGTGCTACATATCACACGCACGTTTGCTTCGATCGTTTGTCTTTTAAATACCCCCAACAGCAGAACCGGTCGCAAAGATGGTGGTGCCAATTAAATGGTTGTATTGTCTTCTAGGTAGCGGTAATCGATCGGACGGCGTGCAGTGCGTTTTCTAAGAATGCATGGAGTGTGTAGACGCAGCCGGTGACAATGCACGCATTAGAATCAAACAGTTTTGGAGTTCCCGCACGCACACACAAACACACGCGCACGCACGAACGCATGCACGCATGCACGAATGCACGAATGCACGTACGCGCGTACGCGAGCACGCACCCACGAAAGCGCGCAGGCGAGCACACACCCCCCATTAACCCCCACCCCCTCCCGCATGATCGATTACGGCTACCTTATCGGAAGAAAGGCTGGTTCCTCACTCAAAGCACCGGGAGGGGAGGGGGATCGCGGCATGATAGAGTGGACGATCACTTTCCCCGCGCTGTGTGTGTGTCCGTGTGTGTGTGTCGTGGCCAGAAAACTCGAGACAAATTCCGGCACATTGAAAAAAAAAATTTTTATTGCCACTATACACCGTGCTACATGATGCTTAGAAGGTCGTTGAAGCATCAAACATGTTCAAATTAAAAAAATATTAGATTAGTGTTAGACGTTCTCGTACGCTTGTTTGAAATAGGCTTCTTCGCCTTCAATTGGCAGGGGCATCGAATGGTCTCATCAGCAGCGGCATGAAATAAAATAAACCATCAATACACCGATAACACTTTATAATCCCAAAATGAACCAGCTTCTCCCGCATCGTCAAGGTCACACACAATAAATAAATGCTATACCCACCAAATACAATACACAACCGCAATGTACATATATACCAACGCATACACACAATCAGCTGACGGCGAAAGGCACGGGCTGAAGCGCAAGTAAGGCAAGGCAGGGAGGGGAAAGGGAGTGAGAGGAAGAGGAGGAAGGAATGGGCCCCAATATTTTTTTAATTTTTCGGCCGTTTTTTTTGCGCCGTCTGAAATATTTCATCCATTCCTTCAGCAGATGGCGCTCGTTCCGCACCTAAAAACTGCAAGAAATACGCCGGCTATCGTAGTTTTGGCTGAAGTCTAGCGTATTTTTTTGCGTATTTTTTGACGCAAAACTACGCAAAAAACTACGCAGAAAACTGCTCGAATTTGCGCAGCGGGGTGTTAGTAGGCGCTGTGGTGTTGCAATTGAGCGAGCTTATCGTAGAAGGTGAGTGTATTGTGTTTGTTGTCGAAGGATTTGCTCGAGCCGTATGCGCAAAATATGGGTGCGCTGCTGTAGTGCGGTTGCTTCGGAAAAAATTGAACCAGTGTAGTTTGAAGTGTTTTTGAACGTGACGTGGACGGAAGAGTGGGTGAAGGGAGAGTGCAATTCATATCGGTTGGTAATTGTTCGGTTTGTGTTCGTGCGGGTTCATGGAAATGTGCAGGTGAGTATGGATTATTGTGGGGATTATTGTGTTGGGTACAAGGCTGCTATGGTGCCGGTGAGTGTTGATTGCGAGGCTGTTGTGGTGCCGGTGTCTGCTGAGTACGGGGTTGTTGCGGTATCGGTGTGTAAGTGTTCGTGTGTTGTGTTCGTGAATGTAGAGATCGCGGCGGGAGTGAAATGAACTCACGCACACCGAGCCCGACCGGCCAGGAGGCTGCGTTAAGTGCCTTACTACGAAGGGCAGCAGGGATTCTGACCTTGAACGATACAGCACTCAATGGGCTAGGAACCGTTCCTGCTTTTAGCAGGCTAAAAGCAATTGCGTCTGCAGTGTCCAACTGCAAACACACCAACGAGACAACTTGCTCTATGGTGACGGACGCAGCCAACCTTGAAAGATGCAGCCATAAATAATCGGTTCTTGGTGTCTGTGAAACAGTTGGTATTGAAGCGGAGGCTGTATTAGTACCTGTGATTATTGGTGGTAGTGAACCCGCCATGCAATTGACAGCGATTTGCGAGGGCGCGCGAGGGCTCGCACGCCATACAAGTTCACCGCCCCAGAGCCCTCGCATGAAAGAGCTTGCGAGCCTTGGTAGTTTTTTCACCCCTAGTTTTAGCAGTTATAATTATAGCACCCCGAGAGCAGGTATAACAGTGCGATTTGTAGCATACTAAACACCTGAATTTTGACAATTTAGTTTTCAAAAATCCACAAAAATTTAATTAGTGATCTTTTCGCCAAATACTACCGCACAAAAATAATCCTTGAATAAAAATCAACGATTATTTAAAATACCATAAGATTTCGAACACATGAAATCTTTCGCAACCCTCGTAATGTTTGACGGGAAAAATCAACGATTTTTTTTAAATACCATAAGATTTCGAGCACATGAAATGTTTCGCAACCCTCGCAATGTTTGACGGGGTACTAAACACCTGAATTTTGACATTTTAGTTTTCAAAAATCCACAAAAATTTAATTAGTGATCTTTTCGCCAATTACTACCGCACAAAAAATAATCCTTGAATAAAAATCAACGATTTTTTAAATAACATAAGATTTCGAGCACATGAAATCTTTCGCAACCCTCGCAATGTTTGACGGGGATGCAACTGCATCACGAAATAATCTTCGTCTTTTTCCGTTTGGTAGTGCATCTGGGAGCAATTGATTGCTATGTTGCAAGGATGCCGAATGGGCCGTGGCGATTCCGGCAAAGCCATCCCGAATCTCCTGTATTACCGGTGGGACCAAGCTAGCCTTCATGGCATCAACAGCCGTCCGGAGCCGTCCGGAGCCGTTCGGAGCCGTCCGGAGCCGTCGAAGCTGTCCGGAGCCGTCGGAGCCGTCCGGAGCCGTCGGAGCCGTCCGGAGCCGTCGGAGCCGTCCGGAGCCGTTCGGAGCCGTCCGGAGCCGTCGGAGCCGTCCGGAGCCGTCGGAGCCGTCCGGAGCCGTCGGAGCCGTCGGAGCCGTCCGGAGCCGTCGGAGCCGTCCGGAGCCGTCCGGAGCCGCTAGTCGGCAGCTGGAGCCGTCGGAGCCGTCGGAGCCGTCCGGAGCCGTCGGAGCCGTCCGGAGCCGTCGGGGCCGTTGAAGCCGTTGGAGCCGTTGGTGCTGTCCGGAATCGTTGGAGCCGTCGGAGCCGTCTGGAGCCGTCGGAGCCGTTGGAGCCGTCGGAGCCGCTAGTCGGCAGCTGGAGCCGGTCGGAGCCATCGTAGCAGTTGGAGCCGTCCGGAGCCGACGGAGCCGACGGAGCCGTCTGGAGCCGGTCGGAACCTTCGTAGTCGTTGGAGCCGACGGAGCCGTCGTAGTCGTTGGAGCCAACGGAACCGGTTGGAGACGTTGGGGCCGTCGGGGCCGTCGAAGCCGACGGAGCCAGTTCGAGCCGTCGGAGTCGTTGTAATAGTCGGAAGTCTTCTGAAGCGCTTTAATTTCCCGATATCAGCTATAATTTCATTTTAAAAAACAGCTTACGAGTAAAAAAATAGACTTCTTCATTTATTGCTCTTAAGTTTTTTTTTTATTTTTTTTTAAAACAATAAAGTCAAAAACAATTGTTTGCTCCGTATATATAGGGAAAAACTATGAATCAAACTATTATTGATCTTTATTTTCATAAAAGATGGACGGATGATTGATAGTTATATTCTTTGTCTTGTCCATGTGCCATCATGTTATTCTGTAAAAAAACAAGTGCGGCCTAAACCATACACGTTAGTCGATGTAAACAACCGTACAAAACTGCCATAATTACACTCGTCTGCCTCGTTGTTTCGTATTTTATCAAACCCACCTCCCGTCATAGTTCTATTGCTCCTTGACCTCCTAATTTGATTCATTTTTTTCCTATATATATACGGAGCAAACAATTATTTTTGGCTTTATTTTTGAAAAAAAAACACACAAAAAAACTTCATATCAATAAATGAAGAAGACTCTTTTTTTACTCGTAAGCTGTTTTTTACAATAAAATTATCACTAATATCGGGAAATTAATGCGCTTCAGAATGCTTCCGACTATTACAACTACTCCGACGGCTCCGACGGCTCCGGACGGCTCCAACGGCTCCGACGGCTCCGCCGGTTCCGGACGGCTCCGGCTGCCGACTAGCGGCTCCGGACAGCTCCGGACGGCTCCGACGGCTCCAACGGCAACAACGGCTCCAACGGCTCCAACGGCTCCAACGGCTCCGCCGGCTCCGGACGGCTCCGACGGCTCCGGACGGCTCCGGCTGCCGACTAGCGGCTCCGGACGGCTCCGGACGGCTCCGGACGGCTCCGGACGGCTCCGGACGGCTCCGGCTGCTCCGACGGCTCCGGACGGCTCCGAGGTCGGAGTTTTGCACCTACCTTCCGGAACCGCTTCCAATTTTGGCGGAGTCATTCGGAAGCGATTCCGGATTTTTGTTGAATTTACCCATCACTACTTGCTACGCGGATTCCCGATGGCGTTAGTACACCCAATCCAACTCCAGTGCAGGGAAGCCGTCCGTTTCACTTCGTCGATGATCGATATAGGCACCTTAGTGCACGCCAGATGGTATGTACCCTCACAATATAGGCACGTAATTGACCCTTCAACCGGGCCCAGTGCTTCAGAACATGCATAACACACATCCTCCATTTTAGATGCCGCTGCAGATGAACGTCGAAGGAGCCACAAATAAAAGCCAAATATATCGCAAACACGGTGGTTTTCGTCAGGAACACGATGGCAGGGTCACGAGACTACACTTATGGACATACTAAAACTTGTGTTGATTATAGCAAAACCAGATTACACCAATAAAATAGCGGATAAATGCGGAGCGATAGCAGTAGACACGCTATGTGGACAACTGTCAAAGCTGGATTAGTTGGATGGATTTTGTTGATAATCTATTAAATTTGTTCGATGTAGTTACGTGTGGTGTCGGAGGCGACAGCCTGATATTTTGCATTCAGAAAAGCTTCCACATGGATAGTTACTATGTTTGTTGAGGCACATTCGATACAATGACAAACTATTTACTCGCCTCCAACGTTCCTCTTCCAGTGACCGTTTTATCATCAACTACTTCGAAAGCTAATTCCAACAGATGATTCATGAAGCACCCGAACATACCGAGGTCTTCTTCTTTACGGTCTTCTTCGATATTTTACGGATAAATAAAACCAATTTTGATCGCGGCAGATCAGATTCGTTCGGATTGTCTAGCTAGAACGTTACGCTTCCTAAAACTTCACGTACCAACTTTTTTCAATAGTATATGTCCCCCTACCCAAGGTAAGGCTCCTAAACTCCAACGTTTCCAGTAAGAGAAAACCCTTCGGGTTTTCCATGATCGCCTGCAAGATCAAATGCCATGTTAAATCAGTCCGCTTTGTACAGTTCGTTCCACCTCGACTCATGTCAGTAATAACTGACTCCCCACAAGCACGGTGCTAGACGGCCCCCGCGTATGTCCGATCACATTACAGGATGTTTTCCTATCAAATAGTTTTAAGGACAATACCCAACGCTGGTATATTATGTATACGTTGGTCTTTTGTTCAAGCCGGAATTCCACCTCGTATATTTTGCCTCGTGTAGCCGCGCGGTCTCGTAGTATAGTCGTCAACTCGTACGACTTAACAACATGCCCGTCATGGGTTCAAGCCCCGAATAGACCGTGCCGTCATACGTAGGACTGACTATCCTGCTATGGGGGGAAATCAATTAGTCACTGAAAGCCAAACCCACAAGAGGTAAATGCAGGCCTTGACCGACAACGGTTGTTGAGCCAAAGAAGAAGAAGAAGAAGCCGCGCGGTGAAAGAGTTGCAGTAAATACAGGGTTTACCTAGCCAATCGGGCGTCGTCAAAGCGTTATCGGTCGCCGTAAATACTTTTTCGGGCGACGTAAACCCTCAATTGGGCACTGTCATTTCTATTCGGGCCTTGTGAAGTATGAATCGGGCAAAGTACAGAATGAATTGGGCCTACTTTATATTTTGTTGCTTTCTAGCTATAAAACAATACTTTTTTGCGAGTAGTTTAACTGATATGTAAGAAAAATCACTATTTTTAAGTTTGATTACATAAAAAATTATTCAAATTCTTTTTTTTTTATTTTCAATTCCACCCCGTACAATGCAATTTGGTTTTATATTTTTTTTAAATATAATATGTTTGGTGATTTAATTAGGTAAACATTTTAAAATAATACATAATATGTTGAACAACATCCAAAATACGTATTTTTAAACAACTTGATGGATCAAACACACCGGAGCGACCGATTAGAGTAGGACGCTTTCATTCTGTACTATGCCCGATTCATACTTCACAAGGCTCGAATAAAAATGACAGTGCCCAATTGAGGGTTGACGTCGCCCGAAAAAGTATTTACGGCGACCGATAACGCTTTGACGATGCCGGATTGGCTAGGTAAACCCTGTAATGCCTGCAAAATACGACGATGTAACGAGCATTGCATTTCCACAGCCAAAAATAAGCAACTGCAAAAAAACGCGTAATAAAAAGGAGACTTTTTCTTGGGCAATAAGTAGGATCCAACCACTCTATATATTCCAATTATCAAACAGTCGATTAAAATAAGTGTTTTTCACAAAAAGTAAAAAATAACCTAACAACGTAAGTTTTTGTCACTTTTGCTTTCCTGAGTTCACAAGCAAAATGTGCTTTCTTGCAATGCACAAGCAATTTTGGCAATATTGACAATTTTTTCAGCATATTGTCGTTACCGTGCCCTCGCATTTTATGATAGAATAATCTTCATCACAATAACATAACAAATGCACTCACCTAGTATTGTAATATGTTGATTTGTAGTAAGGAGGATGATGGTCGAATACATAGTTTAGGATGGGTCCTGTGCTTTTCAGCAACTTTCGAAGTTCACCTACTGGTTTCACTACCATGGATGGCGTGGTAGGATTAAGATTCATTGAATTAATTGTTCTATGACGTTGCAAACTAGAATATGTAACAGTTGCTATCGTATCGTCGAATGCAGTAGGGTGGAAATTGGGAATACTCTTGGGATTATTTCTCCTGTGAGCATCTACTATCGATTGTTGTATATCACTATTCTTCTGGGTCGTTGTAATTTGGTCGTTATATGAGCCAGTTGCATCCATCTTCACGGTTTCGCTGGCATCGACTTTATTATATTCCATAACAGCCAATCTGACATTGGACATGGGATGTTGTATGGTTCGTTGGGTAGATACGCTGGGTAAAGATACATTGGAGGTTTTCTCCAGTGATACTTCCACAGCCGTTGGTGATAAAACGGTGAGAACCGTGAGGCCAGTCGTAGGTGAAGAGTTGAAATTGTTTGAAGTCGTGCCCATTGTTAACAATGTTGATGATAATTGAACAACTGCACCATGTAATAGACAAAAACAAGTGAACAAGAAAGATTATTCAATAGTTAATAAGGGCAAGTAGCTTTCAATAATAGATAATATTAAAACAAACCTTCCCGCCAAACATTGCGAGGGTTGCGAGTAGTATCATCTGCTCGAGATCTTATGGTATTTTAAATAATCTTTGATTTTTATTCATGAATTATTTTTTTACGGTAGTATTTGTCGAAATGATCACAATTTAATGTTTTGTGGATTTTTTAAAATAAAATGACAAAATTCAGGTGTTTATTATCCCGTTAAACAATGCGAGGGTTGAGATTTCATCTGCTCGAAATCTTATGGTATTTTAAATAATCATTGATTTTTATTCAAGGATTATTTTCTGTGCGGTAGTATTTGGCGAAAAGATCACTATTTAAATTTATGTGGATTTTTGAAAACTAAAATGTCAAAATTCAGGTGTTTAGTATGCTACAGATCGCACTGTTATACCTGCTCTCGGGGTGCTATAATTATAACTGCTAAAACTAGGTGTGAAAAAACTACCAAGGCTCGCAAGCTCTTTAATGCGAGGGCTCTGAGGCGGTGAACTTGTATGGCGTGCGAGCCCTTGCGCGCCCTCGCAAATCGCTGTCAATTGCATGGCGGGTTCCCGCGTATTTAAATAGTGATCTTTTCGCCAAATACTACCCCACAAAAAATAATCCTTGAATAAAAATCAACGATTTTTTAAATAACATAAGATTTCGAGCACATGAAATCTTTCGCAACCCTCGCAATGTTTGACGGCCCGCCATGCAATTGACAGCGATTTGCGAGGGCGCGCGAGGGCTCGCACGCCATACAAGTTCACAGCACCAGAGCCCTCGCATTAAAGAGCTTGCGAGCCTAGGCAGTTTTTTGGCCCCTAGTTTTAGCAGTTATAATTATAGCTCCTCTAGGGCAGGTATAACAGTGCGATTTGTAGCATACTAAACGCCTGGATTTTTACAATTTTTTTTGAAAATATCCACAAAAATTGAAATAGTGATCTTTTCGGCAAATAACACCAAAACAAAATAATTTATAAATAAAAAATAAATATTATTTAAAATATCATAAGATCTCGAGCAGATGATACTACTCGCAACCCTCGCAATGTTTGACGGGTAATAATAATTGTTAATATTTAAATGTCACGTTACTTACCTTCAGTGCCATCCAGTTGCTGTCGGCTATCCGGTGAGGGTTCGAAGTGGTGCTGCAAGAAACCCTGGGAACCAACAGATTCAAATGTATCCTGCTCTGCTTCTAAGTTGTTCAATTCCGTTCGGGAACTGACGTGAATGGATTCGGCCGCAGATTCCGCACCGTTTAAAGGGGACAGTATCCTTACGGAACTGTCGTAAAGAATGTCATTTCTGTTGTCACCATCATCGTATCTCATCTCTCCTGCTGTCATTATTGGAGCGTTACCAGCACCACTTTTGTCATCTTGTGATGCATTATTTTCGTCGTATATATCCTGAACATTTAACATTGGAATTCCAGAGTATTCAAGATCAAAATTGTTCAGGTCTTGGATGGTATTAATTGAGAAATCAATCTGGCTAGTGTTGTGTATGTCATCGATATATGGATGGCTCAGCTGAAAATCTTCTCGCTTTGTTTGGTCCGGGGATGATACGCAATGTGCTATCATTAGAGCAAATAAACAACATTGAAACATCATGGTGTTCTCGAGCAATGAACCACATTCACGCTACTGCTCTTGGAGGCTAAAACAGTGACTCTATTATTATGAATAGTTTATATGAAAGCTTCACTTTAAAAAAATAACATATTTTTTTTGCTCGGTTAAGAAGCATAAGTTTATGTGTGTTCTTCATTGGAATGGTGAGAAACACAGTCGGATAGGATTTAATTACAATAGCCGTGTTTGTTTAACAGTTGTTGCAGCAATCCAATCATTCTGTAAATAAATAGGCATATAAAAGATGTCATTAGTATGATGCTTGTCTCTACTCTTTTTGTTCAATACAATTCATTGAAATTAATCAGAATAAATAACCTAAAAGTAAGGAAGTAAGAAAGAAACTGGATCAGAAGGAAAAACGTATTATCATAAAGGACAACAAAGGAACATATTACATGTATGTACAAACCGTAACAACACATGTTAAATATTAAAATAAATATTTACGGTCAATCCGATGACACATTAGTGTTTTACAACAATCCCGATAGAGGACACTATCGAAGTGGAGTCGTGTGGACAACTGCTGATAACGATCGGGCCAAGTCGTTCCGATTGCACGAAAATTTCCGATTGCGGCAAAGGTTACGATCGTGAGCCATTCTTTCACGTATCCCCGAGCCAAGCGACTGAGCCTCAAACAATAAATTAACGTTGCTTAAAAACCGCTTGTTTTACATATTTCGGGTGAAAGAAAGAATCCTGTTGCTAACGTCGCAACAACACAACAATATTAAATAAAGTACCAGGATATCCAACCCTGCTGGACTTGATAACTTGAATCAGATAATATACAAGCGCCGTGGATCCGAAGCCTCTAGAAGGTTAACATAGGCTTTCCACCTCCTACTCCTACTCAATACGTCTCCGTCGTACAGAACGATAACATGTCTCTCATTTATCCAAGCTTGGGTATACGGGGAAACCGTATTGGGCGGATGTGTTGCATGGCTAAATTGAGAGGGAGGTAGATGATTGATCTTCATGACTCTACCTGTGAGCGTCTGTTATCCATGTCAGGAGCGGCTTCCCCTCATCGTATGTCTCTTCCCGAAGGGCTGCGCTGGCTTCTTCAACAGAAAGTGATCGGGTGGTGGCCGGTCAACGAACGGATGTGCAGGTTGAGAATTCGTGGCAGATTCTTCAACCTGAGCATTATTAATGTCATAATCCGCACCTTCGGAGCACCGATGACGAGAGGGATGCCTTCTATTCGCAGCTGGAGAGGGAGTACGACCGCTGCCCACAACATGACGTGAAGGTTGTCATCGAAGACCTTGATGCTCAGGTCGGACAGGAGGAGGCATATAAACCAACGATTGGAAGCTTCAGCGTCCACCAGCTGACAAATGACAACGGACTCAGGCTGATAAACTTTGCCTCTCCCAAGCACATGGGCATCCGCACCACCTTCTTCCAGCATGCACACCGCCATAGATACACCTGGAGACACCCAAGGGGTGATTCAAAGTCCCAAATCGACCACGTTCTGATTGACGGAAGGTACTTCTCGGATATTATCGATGTTAAAACGTATAGAGGCGCAAACATCGACTGGGACCATTTCCTGGTCATGGTAAAGCTGCACCAGAAACTCTCCGTGGTTAACAACCAACGGAGTCAGGCCACCCCGAGGCTCAACCTGGACCGGTTGAAATGAGCTGATGTGGCGATGTGGGATATGCGACAGCGCTTGGAGCAGCACTTACGGCCGACAACAACATCGCCACAATGCCCTTCCCAGACCACTGGCGTATGGTGGAACGAGCCATCAGCACTGCAGCCGAACACAAGATCAGCCGCTTACCACGTAGAGAGAAAAAGGAATGGTTCGATGAAGAGTGCAGACGAGCACTATCCGAGAAGAATGCAGCGCGAGCTCGCATGCTACGGCATGAAACCCGTTAGAACATGGAAATCTACAGACGACTGAGGAAACAGCAAACCCTGCTCTTCCAGACCAAGCAGCGCCGTTTTGAAGAGTCAGACAAACGCACATCCATCGACTTCAAGGCGGCCTACGACACCATAGATCGGAAGGAGCTATGGAGCATCATGCAGCGTTACTACTTCCCTGGGAAGTTGATCCGGCTGTTAGAGGCCACCATGAACGGGGTGCAGTGCAAGGTGAGAGTATCGAACTTGACGTCGGAATCGTTTGAATCTCACAGGGGTCTGAAGCAAGGTGACGGACTCTCCTGTCTACTCTTCAACATTGCCCTGGAAGGTGTCATTCGAAGCGCGGAGCTAGACAACGACATTCGTGGCACGATCCTCTACCGGTCTCTCGAATTTCTTGGCTTCGCGGATGACATCGACATCATCGACAGGACAACAGCGAATATGTATGAGGCGTACACCCGACTCAAATGTGAAGCAGCAAGAATTGTTTTAAGAATCAATGCGACGAAGACGTAGTACCTGCTTGCCAGTGACTCAGACCATATGGGAAGCAGTGTATTAGTTGACGGCGACATTGTTGAGATGGTAAAGGAGTTTTGCTATCTCGGGACGGTCTTTACTTCGGACAACGACATCAGCAGCGAAATCCGGAGACGCATTGTGCAGGGGAATCGGGCATACTATGGGCTTCATCGACTGCTGAGGTCCAGAAGACTTCAAGCCCGTACGAAATGTGAGATATATCGCACATCGATTCGCCCGGTGGTCCTCTACGGACACGAATCCTGGACCATCTGAGCGGAGGATGCAAATGCTCTGGGCGTGTTTGAGCGACGCATAATCCGGACCATCTTTGGCGGAGAAATACGAGCTTGCTGAGCAGTACGGCGGACCGAGCACCCTGATGGTGACAAAGGCTGGCAGGATACGATGACTGGGGCATGTCTTGAGGATGCCGGAACTCATGGCATTATTGGCAAAAATGCAGTTTATCCTGCATTGGGCAAATTTTGAAGCAAATTGTACCGATTTGACATTTTATCTGTCAAATTTAGAAAACCGCGTATTTTCGAATCCGCGAAAGTCGCGAATCTCCAATGAACTTATTACTACCACTCGGTTATGGTCGTTTGACGTCTCGCATATCACCGTTCGTTGTGTTGGTGCTCTGCTGCTGCTGTCGCTATGAAAGTCAAGTTGTGTTGTGTATAGAAAAGCGTAAACAGTGTTATTGGCCAAACAAGTGGTAAGTTGATTTAAAATAATGAAGTTCTTAATTTTATGAAAGTAAGTGCCATTTTAGTTAAATAAAGAGGTAGGAGTTATGCTCAATACGTGCTGACTCCATTTGAAGCGGTGCACATATGTTCCAGCGTAGGTAAGTGGTGTGATGAACAACACAGCACAAGGCAGCGGGTAAGTGTTATCCAGCGAATATCGTGATAAAAAAGCGATCTTTTATAGACTATTTCAATATACAGATATTGTGCAGAAACGATGATTATAGGCCTGACCTTGGGTGTCTGGGGCTGTGCTTTGCGTTGCGTATGATTTGGTATGTTGTAAGCGGACCACGAAAGAAGAAGAAGATTGTTTGGTGAAGCTAGCGACAAGGATGCTAATCATGGTGTTTATTCCCTTATTTGCAGCCAATCTTCCTCCAGCTTGGCACTTGGTCAAACATTCCCGAGTGTGCCAGATTACTGTGTACTAACACATCGCACACTGGCACCTATCGCCAAACAATCGATAAAAATTTACCACTGGTTTGCTATATCGACCAATAAATTTACCTACTCGATTTGGTATCGCGTACGCCTTTTACTTACCGGTCGATAAAATTATAACGACCAATAAAACTACCAATCGAGTAGTTTCGTCAGCTGACAAATGTAGGGTTTGTTTACAAGTCACGAAGCCAGTTAGCAATCGAAAAAAGTGCTGCATAACAAAATTTATTGGAAAATCATGTTTAATTCTTTATTTTTCACTGCTGAAAGTGATGATGCTGAAAAAAATCTTGCACAACATCGTAGGGTACTGCGGAAACAACTAGATCCGCTTGAATTATTCGATAAAGCGATAAAGAACCTTGAGTTTTGTTTTTTCGTCAATCGTGTTGATGTGTGAGCTATTTCTTTTGTGTTTGTTTATTTTTCATATAACGTTGATTTTGATACTGGATGATATGTTTCTTTACTAAATTCATGCAAAATTTTCGACTTTCAAAGCGCTTGTTCGAGGAAATTCTCGCAAAAATAGCCCCATTCATTGCTCCAAAACATAACCGTGAACAAAAACTTGGTAACAATTTCATCATGACAATTGGCCAATCTACTTTAATTGATCTAAACGTTTGATCAAACCTTAACAGTTCTGGAGCGTGAACTAACATACGCAATTACCATGGATCTAACAAAAGACGGGAAAACAGATGTCAGAAGATACTTTTACTCGAAAATATCTGTTCCTGGTGTAGTGATGTGCATCGATGGAACCCATATAAGAATCGTTGCGCCTCACAACAACTCAGCCCATTATGTCAATAGAAAGGGATTTTATAGTCTTAACGCTTTGATGGTAAATATGTGATATGACATAATTTACCAGCGATAAAATGATATGAAACTTATCTTCCAGATATTAGACCACAGGCAAATGATCCGTTTTGAAGACGCGCGGTTCAGCGGCTCGGATCACGATTCTTACATTTATAATTTCAGTCCGATTTCTTCATATTTTGAAGAAAAATGGAGAAATGTAGACCGAATATTTAAACTCTTGGGTTGGTCTATTCACATGTTACGCTTTTATGTCACATTTTAAGTTAAGATTAACATTTCATGCTTTCTAATATATTTCCGGAGACTCAGCTTATCCTTCGAAACCTTGGCTAATCAAGCCGAGCAGAAATGCAGAGCCAAATAGTCCAGATTCGTTGTTCAATGTACAGCATGCCAAAGCACGTTCCATCATTGAAAGAACGTTTGGTTTGTCTAAAGTACGATTTTGCTCCTTGAATGGTGAAAGGCTAATACATTAAGCACCGAACAAATGTGTTCGTATCATAAACGTTTGTTGCATGTCACACAACCTTCTCATCATGCATGGTATTACGAATTTAATGAAGAACGATAAGCCCCAATTAAGCTGTTTTTTTGTTTTTCTTACATTAGTTTGTATCTTTCAATCATTTTAGCATTTCTTCAAAATAGCCCAAAGTTCCCCCTGCTAGTATTTTTATGTTGCTGAAAATTTCGCCAAGATGTTTGTTCGTCTCATCATTTTGCTCTAGTACAGCTGTGGACATAAAAATAGGAACTTTTTTTCTGACCGAAAGACATAGTTCTTTTCAGAATTATTTGGTAGCCCTGAAAAGAGCTGTTTAAGTGGTGGTTGGGAGGTGGTGTTGCGGTGTTCCACAGAGCGAAAACACATTCTAACGGTCAATGTGTTGACCATTATATTCTTTCACTGCCTGGCAGCGAGTAGCCATATCCTTGATGAGATTCTGGCAGGTTTCTGGAGGTATGCGTTTCCACATTTCCTCGCAGCGTGCCCATAGCTCATCGGCTGAGGATGCATGCTGGTTCTTGAGCTTTTCCTTAAGATTCGACCACAGATTTTCAATCGGGTTAAGGTCAGGACTCAACGCAGGCCACGATAGAACTTGCACATCCGGGTTTGCCAAATAACACCTAACTGTTCGCGATGTGTGCTTTGAGTCGTTATCATGCTGAAAGATGTAATGCTCTTCATCTCCGAATGTTTGTCGAGCGTATGGCAACATCTTACGACTAAGTATTTTTCTGTACCCTTCTGAGTTCAGGGTCCCGATGACACGGAACAAAGGGCCCAGGCCGTGCCAGGAGAAGCAACCCCACACCATTACGTGGCCGCCTCCATGACTAAGGGTTTTTATCGTGTTTTCGGATGATACGCCTGATTGAGAAGGCGCCAGACGTATATAATGCCGTCCGAACCATCCAGATTGATTCTGGACTCATCCGAAAAAAATATTTTCATCCACCAAGTGATGGATGCAACCAGATGTTCTTCGGCAAACCGAATGCGCGCTTCTACGTGATGCGGCAGCAGCTTCCGAACCTTCCGCGGTCTCCGGGCACAGAACCCAGCGGCGTGTAAACGGCGAGACACCGTCTTCAACGAAACTTGCAATCCAAGCTCCTGCTTGATAACAGGTTGGCTGATAAGTCCCCGGTCTAACAAAGAAAAACACATTTTTTTGTCAAAATTCGTTTTTATTATTCAACATAGTTCCCTTCAAAAGCAATACAACGATTATAACGACCTTTCAATTTTTTGATACCATTTTGGTAGTATTCCTTCGGTTTTGCCTCAAAATAGGCCTCAGTTTCGGCGACCACCTCTTCATTGCAGCCAAATTTTTTCCCTACGAGCCTCTTTTTGAGGTCTGAGAACAAGAAAAAGTCGCTGGGGGGCAGATCTAGAGAATACGGTGGGTATGGATACGGAAGCAATTCGAAGCCCAATTCATGAATTTTTGCCATCGTTCTCAATGACTTGTGGCACGGTGCGTTGTCTTGGTGGAACAACACTTTTTTCTTTTTCATATGGGGCCGTTTTGCCGCGATTTTGACCTTCAAACGCTCCAATAACGCCATATAATAGTCACTGTTATGTTATGGTTTTTCCCTTCTCAAGATAATCGATAAAAATTATTCCATGCGCATCCCAAAAAACAGAGGCCATTACTTTGCCAGCGGACTTTTGAGTCTTTCCACGCTTCGGAGCCGGTTCACCGGTCGCTGTCCACTGAGCCGACTGTCGATTGGACTCATGAGTGTAGTGATGGAGCCATGTTTCATCCATTATCACATATCGACGCAAAAACTCGGGTGTATTACGAGTTAACAGCTGCAAACACCGCTCAGAATCATCAACACGTTGGTGTTTATGATCAAATGTGAGCTCGCGCGGCACCCATTTTGCACAGAGCTTCCGCATATCCAAATATTGATGAATGATATGACCATCACGTTCCTTTGATATCTTTAAGGCCTCTGCTATCTCGATCAACTTCATTTTACGGTCTTTAAAAATCATTTTGTGGATTTTTTTTATGTTTTCGTCGGTAACTACCTCTTTCGGGCGTCCACTGCGTTCACCATCCTCCGTGCTCATTTCACCACGCTTGAATTTTGCATACCAATCAATTATTGTTGATTTCCCTGGGGCAGAGTCCGGAAACTTATTATCAAGCCAAGTTTTTGCTTCCACTGTATTTTTTCCCTTCAGAAAACAGTATTTGATCAAAACACGAAATACCTTTTTTCCATTTTTTTCACAATAACAAAAGTTGCTTGACAAAAGACGCTCTGTCTCACAAACTAATTGACATACAGACGTCAAATTTTGACACGAATCATTTAAAGGTTGGTACTATATAAAAATAATATGCATTTAATACTAGCGGTGCCATCTATGTGTCAGACCGGGGACTTATCAGCCAACCTGTTACGAGTGCAGTGCAGTAGTGCAGTAGTTTTTCGCGGACGACCGGTCGACTTACCCGTAGCCTCGCTACGAATAGCGTTGTCCACAAACGTCCACGAACGGCCGAACGCATTGCAGATTGTCTTTATTGGGACGTTCTCACGAAACAGCCCCTAAATGTGTTTTCGCTCCTCTTTTGTGCGGTGCTTACCGCGACCCATGATGATTTTGTGGAATTTTTTAACAGCAACCTTACACCTTGACCACTGACTGAAGAAAGAAGTGCAAAACGATTTGACTCTCCTTTTATACTGCAGCGACACGCTATCGGCACTCGTAACTCAGTTTAGTAGCGCACCAAAAATGGGAGTATATAAGGCAAACATCGGCGATTGCAACTTCAGTACGCCTCGCACTCTTGCCGATGACACATCTAGCGCATGCATTGAGCCAAAAACAAAAAACACACACAATTGTTTTTCCTATTTTTATGTCCAGCGGTGTACCCTTTTTAGAAAGTCAGCTAGTTTAGTTGTGACAGTTATTTTGCTTTTTTTCCTATCAGATGGCTGTTGATTCATATGGTTGCTATTGTGCGATAATCCCGGATGTTCTATAATATGTATGAATTTTAGTGGTTCCGGCTGTTCTATGATATCCATAGGTTGAGGTGGTTCTGACTGTTGATAGTCTGGCTATGATGTGATGTTTCCGAGTGGTCTGTGGTGCGAAGAATGTGATAGTTCTGGTCGGTAGTATGAGTTTGGTGCGATGGTTCGGGATGTTCTGTGGTCTGTGAATAGTGCGATGGTCCCGACCGATCGGTAATATGGCTAAGGTGCGATGGTCCCTGCTGTTCTACAGCCTTACAATGATGTGATGGTTCCGGCTGATTCAATTCGTAGCGTTTGTCTGCAGAGGATTGCTTGATTCCAACGCATATGCTATCGTCAAATATGACTGATATAGAACGCACATTAGTGATAGCGGCAATACGCTTTTCTACCTCGCTTAGTGTATTAAACGTCGGCTTTCCGCCTCCGGTGTTTTGCATTTCCTTTTTATTTTAGCAGAGCTCTTTCTTAACGATCGACTTTTTTTCAATCCATGTCTGCAAAAAACGATGAATTTTGAATAATTAAATGGGTTTCGTATTATCATAACACAGCAACACACCCTTTTCCAAGCTTCTTCCTTAACTGCTGGGCCTAATGAATTAAGTTCCAAAGCTACTATTTTCCAAAATCCTGTAGGATTGGAACCCGCACCCTTAGCTAGTTCTGGATTTCGCTCCATTAGGTCCACCAGCTTTTCCAGCTGACATTTTGTCGAACGAGTTTTCTTGAAAGATAATGATGATGATGATGATGATGGTCCCTCCACTTTCCTCGTCAAAGTTTCGAGAAGGACGAAATTATCTTAAAGCTATTTAGGTATAAAAAATGAAAGTAGTATTTCTACATAAAACTCGAGTGGATTATTGAGTGTTTTCGACTCACTAATGAATCCGATAAAGTGCCGCTAAGTCCTATCATCTTACAATCAGTGGGTCTAAACCCCAAAGTCCACTATACGCGCGCGTGTCTCGAATCTTTGAAGACTCTCATTATTTATTTTTTTTATTTTTTTAAATGATCTTTTTTTTTCATAAAAGCTGTTTAACAAAAACAAATTAATAAATACACCATCATCATCAAGTAGATAAATGCGGTTATGATTAAATACTATTACATCATACAAACAAGCAAGCACTTCTAGAAGTATACATTCTTCATTGCACTATACTACTATACTAAAAAACTTCACGGCCACACTACTAAATCACCTGCTTCACATACAGTGCATATTTCTTTTTAAATTTACTTTGACTTGTGGCATTAACAACTTCTCTTGGCATCGAAGTATACATTCGAATTCCCTTTTAGTATAAGGAGTTTTGAGCTCTTAATGAAAGGTAGCTTGGGGTTCTCGGTTCATTTGATCTACGAGTAGGGTAACGACGAACATCCATCGCTCGAACTATTTGTTCCCAGAGATATTTTGGTAACATTCCATTCAATGTAATAATAATAACGCTAATTTTGTTTTGGATACGTTGTATTCTTTGTATCTGTGTTGTATTGCCAAGAAAAAGAATAGAAACACAAAAATCTAAATGTGGTGAAATAAGCGACTTGTAAAGTTGCACTTTACCAAAAAAGTCTAAATCTTTGCTAAGCCTGCTAATGACACCACTTTTTTGCTACTTTTGCTATGACATTATCTATGTGGGGCCCAAACGTGAGTTTATTGTCAATGATAATCCCTAAATATTTTAGTTCAGAAGTATTTTCTATTTGTTCTTGATTTATTGAAATAAACAGCTCTTTTTGATTATTGTTATTGGATATAATCATGTATTTTGTTTGATTAATGTTTAGAGCGAGTTTTTTTATATTTTAGTCAGCTTTCTAAAACATTCAGTTCTAGATTTAACAGAGTCTCTGCTTGTTTTAAATTAGGCTTTGCGATGAACAATACTGTATCATCGGCAAACAAGTTTACCTCACAAAAATGCAATATTTTCTTTATGTTTTTAATCTACATTATAAACAAAATTGGCCCTAAAACACTCGCTATAGTTTCAAACGCACGTTTGAGATCCAAAAACACTGCAAGCACCTCATATTTTTGTTCTACAAAACCTTTCCATTTTGACAACACAAGATTAAGTGCAGTTTCACAGGAATGTCCTTCTCTGTATCCAGATTTTTCTGGTATCAATAAGTCATGAGTGGTAAGATGATTCATTAGCTGCTCTTTTACTACCAATTCTAATATTTTTTCATATACATGCAAGATATTATCGGTCGAAATTCTTCTGCCTTAATAGTACCTCGATTTTTTGGAATATGAATTATTTAGGACATCTTCGACACTTTTGGAAATATACCAGATACCAAAGATTCGTTAATTATTGATAAAAGCTGTCCTCCAATGATATCAAAACTATCTTTAATCACTTTTGAATATATTTTCCCTATAGCTGCTCTATTTTTAAATTGAAACAAATTCTTGTTAAATCATTCAGAGATATTGTTTTGAAATTTAACAAATGTCTTCAGTCAGTGAATTGTCAATCTGTATTACAGTGGAGCGCCGTTTATCCGGGCTTCTCGGGACTTGACCTCGCTCGGATATGCGAATAACACGGATAATGAGTCAAATGATATATTTTATCACAATTACTGATTAGGTTTTGGAAAATTTTCTTATTTTTTATAAAAATAACTCAGTTTTTATTAACTTCATGTTTTTCCAACGAGAATATTTGAAATTTGCCAGGAATTATAGTGTTTTTGTTATGACAATGTGCTCTTATAACAACTTTTTCAATATATTTCTTTAAATATTTTCTTCATAACGCAATGTCATTTTTGTATTGAACTGTCATTTCTCAACAGCACGGATAAACGGAAAGCCGGATAAAAAGTACCCGGATAAACGGCGCTTCCACTGTAGTTGATTTGGCTTAGGAACCACTTGTATGTTTTCTTTAATTGTTTTTTATGCTGGTAATGAAATATTCGTTAAATGTTGTTACTATACCCAAGTGCTACAAATCCACTGAACGACCACTAAACAGGTTCTAAACGACTCAAGCTATCAACTTAAACGGAATATAGAAAGACTTCGTTTAGCAGACGGCAAACGACTCATTCATTCTAAAAATAGCAAAAAAGCTGGTGGCGCCATTTGTTTGTGGGATACCCAACCAGAGACGCTTCTTCGCTTGGAGGAGAGCTTTCTCATTTCCTCTGTACTGTTGTATGGTTCTGCATTGAAGTTATGCATCGCTAGAACTAGAACGGCGATACGATTGTTGAAATACTAAACTCCAATGAATAAAAATCAGCACTGAAGCAAGTGAGGTTTGAGTAAAGGTCGATGGTGTTGATACCCATGTATCTGACCACACGACCATTCACATAAATTTTGTTCGTAAATTTAGAAGGCTATGTATATATATCGGTCAAGATTGGATGAAACTTGTCATAACAATTGCAAGAATAGGACCGCAATATAACCCTACCAGCATTAAACGGCTTTGAAGGCATTCAGAAGGCATTTAAGGCCTTAGTCGCCTTAGAAGGCGAATAAAGATTTCAACCGAAACTTTCACGGCTGTAACGGGTTCTCTTTGAAATTTTTCAACATTTTGATTCAACGAGAACAGATAGCTCGCCGCCATCTTAGCTTGTTTATTTACTGGTTTTGCACCCTTACTATTGTAACTGCCAAATAGAGCAGTGACAACGCTTTTGGTTCCGAACCGAGAAAGCGTGTGTTCAAATCCTGATACTTATAATCTTATAAAATTTATGTGAAGCAAAACTAAAATGATACCTTTTTAAAAAAACATAATAATTACACTATGTTCACCCTTCATTATCAGGATGGGAGAAATATGTATTTCATTTCTCCTTTTATTAGAGTTATCGAAATGAGTTTGATATAATAACACCTTTCAGCGGGTTGGTCTTTAACAATGAAATAATGCAGACCATTTTTAATAAAGTGAAATAGCTCACAGCTTAACGCAAGAGAACATAACACGTAAATCGTGCTATCGAATCTCACGCTCATATCTGGGAACACTACAACAGTGCAGAGCTGAAGACGCTTGTAAGGTTTTCTTTTGACAGTTGCAATTTCAAATTTCAAATTGAAAGCGAAATTTTTCTTGACATATTTCAAAGGCATTTAATTACTGCTAAATGCACTGTTGATCGCCTTCAATTCGCCGGCGATTACAAAGCGATTAGAAGGCATTTAACGGAAATTTGCGGGTAGGGAATGATGAGTTACAATATAATACGTCATCTATTGAGCAAACCAGTGAAGTTAGGTAGCTTTCATTTTTGTTTTCTATGGATATTTGATTTTCCAGTCGTTTAAGCTTAATCTGTGGCGCTTGGGTAGCAGACTCATTTATTTGAATTAGACCGTTAAACTTTACTTGTGATGTGGATTTTTTCTCAGGCTTTATCAAAGATTTTAAGAATTTCCACAAATGTTTACTATTTCCCTTGTTTTTGTTGATTTCCTCATAATTATATTTTTGACGAGTTGTGTACTAATTATGGTTATATTACGTCAACAAGATACCGATTTTTCTGCAGTAAAAAATAGTATTGGGTAAAATTTTAAAAGTCAATATGTTTTCTAGAAGCCTATAATGTGCAGAACACGAGAGAATTTTTTATTTTAGCGAAACAATAGAAAATTTTGATAAAAAAATTGCATCTCAAGTTACCAATTATGTCTATAGTGTTCCAAAAAAATCGCCTTAGCTGTACCAATTGTGATTGTAAGCCAAAACTCGTGGACATTTACACCAAACATAAATTTTTGACAATATTTTAACTCAAATCATGCAGTAATAAGTTCACTGCAGCTAAATTAGTAAGTGAACACCATTAAAAAAGTTAAATTAACAGTTTTAAATTTTCGTTTTGTATCACTATTTGTATTCATATCCATGCTCAATTAATCTGTGGGGCGAAACAGTAATTTACCCCCCTCTACTGTTGTATCTGTGGCTGCAAAAAGTTCTTCTAAAATGTTAGGGACTTATTCTACTGATACGGTGTATTTGAACACACTTTATATCTTCTGACAATTCTTCATAATCCTTCATTTGGAAGCTATACCGAACCTAGCTACCGTTTCAGCACGAGACACAGAGGAGCGCAAATCAGGATTTGCGCTGTTTGAATTGGTTGAAATGAAGAATCGTAGCCATTGCCCAACTATCTTGAAGATACTTATAGTCAATTATGCTCTAATTATCGATCAGAGGAGAACAAGAGCGCACTTGCCAATAGTACGACACGAGCAGCGTTCAGATTACACCTTTTTTCGTATCAAAGTCATTCAAGACTGCGTTATTTCGATGAAATTTATTGGATGTTGTATAATTTTACAACAAAATTATGCTTAAAACACAAAATAACACTTCATGTTGCGATAATGACAACAAGAAATCCGATTTCTACACTTGTAAACTACCCACTACGACCAAAACGACATTTGTAAACAAAGTATCCATGGTATACTGCAATATTTGGTGCATCAAAGGTTAGTTGTAGGGGAAGGTAGGTAAAGACGGACACGTTAAGGGAAATGGTAAAAATCTAGGGACATATAAGTGCAAAGACTATGAAAATGTGCACACATTATCTTACACTCATGTTTTATCAGAAAATGTGTTGAAAATTTTAAATTGCCATCGATTTTTACGTTTTTTTCTAGAATAAAAAACATGATTTTTTCGTGCGATTTTGAAATGTGCGGGTAAGACGGACACCTGATATGGGAAAGATGGACACCATTAAGGGTAAGATGGACACCTGTAGAAAACGTTGGAAAGTGAGGAGTTCTACAGTATTTTAACAAAATCTATTGATTTCCACGTCCTGGTACATTTATAAACCAATTCTGGGCCTATTGCAACGACGATTCATTCAGCCGTGGTGTTAGGAATTGTAAGCACCGCTTCATTATTGAAATATCGCGTACTTACAGCTGGCGTTTCTCCAGATTAAAGAACAACAGTCTAGAACTTCCTTTATGGAAATTACTCCGCGAAAAGACCAAAACCCCAGTATTTTTTAAGGGACTTGGTAATAGTTTAATTCATTCCTCCAGTGCGCTTTAGAACCCCAAACAAAACCTAACACTAGCAAACATAAAAAAAGCAAACCTCCTACGATATGGTGGGATACCGAGTGCAGCGAGATGCACAAAAAAAAATCCTTAGCTTTTAAAGAATATAGTCGGGTAGGTTCCACGTCACTGTACGAAAGATACCAAACTTTAGAAAAAGCTTGCAAAAACCTACTGAAAGCTAAGAAAAGAGGGTATTGGAGGAGATTAATTAACAGTCTCACCTCATCGACATCCTCGATTTTTTGAGGGACTTGGTAATAGTTTAATTCATTTTCCACCATGTCAAAATTCAACATTTGATATTTGTAATCCCATAGAATTTCTCATCTATTCCTGAACAATGTCGCATCAATGCCTCATCATTTTATTGCTTAAAGTTGTCCAAGTCGTGAGAAGATATTGGATTTCGTGAAGCGCCTAATCAGCGTCGAGCGAGTAATAACATAACGGATGGCTACTATTTTGACCGGTGTTTCATTCCTCGTTTATTTCAATACATTCTTTAGTTGCTGATTGGTTTTTAGCTTTGGAATACCATTATCTAAGGTATTTGAAGAAATCTATACATCACCAATTGATAGAAGAAGTAAAATAAATCAATAAATTTGGTCTCCATCTTTCCCAACAACAAAGTGTCCGTCTTTCCCGCTTTGGTGTCAGGATGTTTAAACCACCAGAAAACAATATTTCGTATTACTTTTGTTGTCGGCGGAACTCGGGCCAGGCCACGCGAAGGAAAGGCCTTCAGTGTCCTGAGATTCAACCGAAAACAAATTTATGTAAAGATGGGTTTCTGCCCGAAAGGAGTTACCAAAATAAATTGTACATTAAACCTTCGGCTAGTGTTCGCGGTTCGTGGGAACCTATGCTTCGAAAGTGGCACAATTCATTCAATAACTTTTCGGATGGGGGCAGAGGGACCCGGATGAGACCTAAAGAAAAAAAACCTAGGAAAGACCAAGACGTTCAAAGAAAATCGAGACGTTTTCCGTTCCGTTTCTAACTTAGATCTGCTCGTTTATTTGACAAAATTGGTTCTTATATGCTAACATTTTTGATGGTGTTGAACGTGTCCGTACACGTCGTTTAATTGTATTGGTGCCAGTGTGTGAAAGTACCGTGGCCCTTTTTGTCAATGCATGCAGCAATTTGTTTATAATCTTTATGTTTTCGTATGGTGTTTTGTTTATACTTCAAGTCTACGCCTTCTAGATTGATCCTACAAACACTTGATCGTGGCCCTTTTTTTGCAATGCATGTAACAATTTGTTTATAATCTTTATGTTTTCATATGGTGTTTTGTTCATACTTCAAGTCCACGCCTTCTAGATTGATCCTACAAACACTTGACCGTGCACGTTGTGGCTTATGCTTATCGATGAACTCAAGAAACGGGCCGTTCCAATTGTATGTTTATTTAGGCCAGCGATCTCGTTCTCATACGATAAGTTACAATAGCTTCGAATTTTTATCCAAACTTAGCCGTTGCAAATGAAATATTTGTTAAACTTTTGAATCGTACCAACCTACCCGTTGCTGTCGCAACAACTTTCATACTGGTTCTTTCGCCAGTTTTTTCATTAATGAAGACGACAACTCATTCAAGAAATAAAACTTCCGGAAATATAAACAATACAAGTTGTAGAGCTTAAGATCCGTAGTAGTCAAATTAGATCCACAAGGGTGCGCACGATTGAAAATTTGTTTTGTTCGTGGATTTAACCAATTTTGCATATATTATGCCAAAAATGTTCTCAAATGATTTGTTTAACATTAAGTTAGGATGCTGCATTGTTGATTTTTTCGAAAATTATCATTTTTGCATTTATGAGAAGTGTCCATCTTAACCGCAGTGTCCGTCTTTACCTACCTTCCCCTACCAATAATGGACATACGGAAAAAGACATATTTTCGATGAAATAATGGTAAATTTTTCATTCCGTGCGTGGCTGTCAAAGCGATAAGACGTGTTGATAGCGCTCCAAGTGTTTTTTTTTTTTTTTTTTTTCAAGAAGTGATGTCGGTATCTCGGAAAACATTCCGAGTAGATTTCTCACAGGTCCCGTCTAGACCAAAACCAAGTGAAGCCATAAACTTCATTTGGTCTCGTTTAGGCACGGCCACGGAGAAAATTGTGCGAGTGCAGTGCAAAGGAGCTTTAGCCGCTGTCTTTATACAGATGGAGGATGAAGCTTCGGCATTGCGTATAGTGGAAGAAAACGATGGTAAACACAGCGTCCAGTGCAATGGAAAGGATTTTGTAATCCCTTTCAGTATGGACGACCAGTCAATTATCGTGAGAATTCACGACCTGTCCGCAGATGTGCCTGATAAGGCCATTTCCCAGTTTCTCGGTAAGTACGGGGAAGTGCGTGAGATTCGTGAAGGAACCTGGAGTCACATATACCCGTGCAAAGGCCTTCCCGATGGCAACCGATATGTGACGATGGTTTTAGAGAAACCTATACCATCGCACATAACTATACACGGAGAATATACGTACGTTACGTATCGAGGCCGAAACTTCTGCGGCACTTATAAAAAATCCGACAACCGTACCAACACCCACGACACCGGTGTCACTAACATCAACGTCGCTGTTGGAGCAAACGTTGTCACTCAGACCAACGTCGCCGTTAGTGTTATTACAAACACTGCCTAATACGACAGGGCCCATAGCAGCGCTAGCCAAACCTGTCGCTTCGATATCTGTTGTGGAATTTAAGGCTCCACACACACCGTCACCCAATCTCTTCGTTACCAATACCGCACTAACTAGTGCGGCTATTGTGAGTAAAAGAAGAACAGACGATACATCCGACAGCGATGCTTCGACCTCTTCGCTAACAAGTGTACACAAACGCAAGCCTGGACGACCACCAAAACAAACAAAAACAGACACGCGGTTAGCGTATGAATTACCACGAAATAATAGTGAGTAATCAACTAAATGATAAAAATACTCCAGTGGAACTGCAGAAGTGTCCTGCATAAAAAAGATATGTTGAATGCAATGCTATCTGAGCAGGACATTGACGCTTTCGTTTTGTGTGAAACCTGGTTAGCCAAAACTGAGAACTTTTTTCTTTCTGGATTTAATATAACCAGATCAGGGCGAGATGATGGTATGGGTGGAGGCGTACTGGTGGGTGTTAAAAAAACCCATTCCTTTTATAAACTCTCAATTCCTGCAATGAATTTGATCGAAGCGACTGCGATTCAAGCCAAAATAAAAGGTGAAGATATTTGTTTGGTATCGATTTACATAAAACCATTAACCAAAGCAATTGAAAACAATTATATTAGAAATGAATTAGAACATCTTGCTACAATTTTACCAGCCCCTTTTGCAATTTTGGGTGACTTTAACGCACACGGTCTAGAGTGGGGCGGATTGCGCAACGACGCCCGTGGTGAAATAATCCGTAACTTCTGTGATGATTTTCAACTATCTATTTTGAATACTGGTGAAGCAACTCGAATCCCCAAACCCCCGGCAAGGCCAAGCGGCTTAGATCTTTCCATAGTTTCCGCAACACTCGCTTTAGATTGCACCTGGGAGGTCATTCAAGACCCTAAAGGCTCCGATCACCTACCAACTTTGACAAAAATGTTTAGGGGTAATAGTACGGAAAATAATTTAGATTTGAAACACGACCTTACACGCAACATAGACTGGCACAAATATGGGGTGCTTATTAAAAAATCATTTGCCTCACACGATACAAATAACCCAATGGAAAAATATGAAAAAATTGCAGCTTCCATCCTCCAGTGCGCTTTAGAATCCCAAACAAAACCTAACACTAGCAAACATAAAAAAAGCAAACCTCCTACGATATGGTGGGATACCGAGTGCAGCGAGATGCACAAGAAAAAATCCTTAGCTTTTAAAGAATATAGTCGGGTAGGTTCCACGTCACTGTACGAAAGATACCAAACTTTAGAAAAAGCTTGCAAAAACCTACTGAAAGCTAAGAAAAGAGGGTATTGGAGGAGATTAATTAACAGTCTCACCTCATCGACATCCATGCGTGAATTATGGACCACAGCCAAACGAATGAGAAACAGCACAATAACCAACGAGAGTGAAAATTTTGACGGGTCTTGGCTAGGCCCATTTGCCCAAAAAATTTGTCAAGATTTTGCTCCACCCTCAGAGTTTTCTCAAACCTCTCCTGGCTCACATCCTGAACATGATACTTTATTCACAATGAATGAATTTAAATTAGCATTGAACAAAATACACATCACCTCACTTGGGTTGGATCACATAAAGGGAAAACTGCTGAAAAATTTACCAGACTTTGCCAAAGAACAATTACTCGAACTATTTAACAAATTTTTAGAAAATAATATTGTTCGCCCTTGTTGGCGAGAAATAAAAGTAATAGCCATTCCAAAACAAAACAGCACGTCAACAGACTCACAAACTTACCGGCCCATCGCTATGTTATCTTGCTTAAGGAAAATGTTCGAAAGAATAATATTGCCTAGGTTAGACAGCTGGCTGGAAAACAACCAGTTGCTATCCAAAACACAATATGGCTTCCGTAAAGGGAAGGGCTGCAATGACTGTCTTACATTACTTACAACAGACATTCAGTTAGCCTTCGGTCGTAAACATGATATGACATCCATATTCCTTGATGTTAAAGGAGCTTTTGACTCCGTATGTATAGAAATATTGTGTCAAGAATTAGAAAAAGCCGGTATTCCTCCCAAACTCAATAATATATTGTACACATTACTGTCTAAAAAAATAATGCACTTCAACAACAATTTTCTAAATTTTAACAGGACAAATTACTACGGGCTACCTCAAGGCTCTTGTCTTAGTCCTTTGCTTTATAACTTTTACGTGAGAGATATCGACTCGTGCCTTGTAAACGGTTGTACTCTTCGACAGTTGGCAGATGATGCTGTAGTGTCTTTCGCTAGCCCCGACAGTGCCAAAATGGAAGCTTCATTGCAAAAAACCATAAATAACTTAACAACCTGGTCAACAACCTTGGGAATTGAGTTTTCCACTGAAAAAACAAAACTTGTAGTCTTTTCAAGAAAACATCACCCTCCTGCTCCTAGGATATCATTAAAGGACAAGAGAATAGAAAATGTTAACACATTTAAATATCTTGGAGTTTGGTTCGATCGCAAATGCCTTTGGAAAAGACACATACAATACTTAGTAACAAAGTGTAGTAAAAGGATAAACTTCCTCAGAACGATTACGGGTACGTGGTGGGGAGCGCATCCCAGAGATTTACTGCAGTTTTACAAATCAACAATCCTATCTTCCCTCGAGTATGGCTGCATATGTTTTCACTGGGCAGCTAGTAAACATGTTCAGCGGCTCAGGCGAATTCAATATCGATGCTTGCGTATCTCGCTGGGATGCATGCTTTCTACACACACTATGTCCCTCGAGGTAATGGCTGGGATCATGCCACTGGACTTACGATTTGAACAGCTATCACTAAAAATCCTGATTAAGAACTCCGCCTGCACCTCAAATAGCCTGGTATAAAAAACTTCATAGAACTGCAAGATTTGAACCATAATTCAAAAATACTAAAAATATGGCACGATTACTTGACTTTGGGCATAAAACCGCTGCTAACTAACACCCCACCTCCGATCAGTCATCAGACAAATTTGCCAGACGAATTCCTATCAATTGACATCTCAATGACATATTCAAAGAATATATTCACCAAGGACACTCTACCGGAAATAGCTCCAAAACTATTCGGAGAGCGTTTTGGGAATGTAAACATGAATAATGCATACTTCACGGATGGCTCCAAGATAAATGGCAAAACAGGCTGTGGAGTATTTTCGCGTCATCGAAATATCTCCTTACAGCTAGAAGCACCATGCACTGTATTTGTTGCGGAACTTGCTGCTATCTCCTGTGCGCTAGAAGACATCGCTTCTAGACAAACAGATAGATATGCAATTTTCACAGATAGCCTCAGTGCCATCGAAACCATTAGGTCTCAATCAATTGAGGACTCAAACTATTTTCATCGGAAGATAAAAATATGTTTGCGTTCTCTCTCTGATAGAGGCTTCAAGATACACATAGCCTGGATTCCTGCTCACAGTGCAATAGCTGGCAACGAACAAGCTGATAGACTGGCGAAAGCGGGATCGAACTCGATCGAAATACTCAGTCGGCCTATATATCCGCAAGGAGTGCTTATGGTTACAAAGGCATTACTGTATAGAAAAGTGGCAACAATACTGGAGTGAAGATGATCTTGGTCGCCATTGTTATTCCATATTACCGAGTGTTAGTATACACCCATGGTTTAGAGGCTTGAAGGTTGAACGTTCTTTTATCAGGGCTATGTCAAGACTGATTTCAAATCACTATGGGTTAAACGCTCATCTCCAGCGCATAAGCTTGTCAAAGACAAAAGAGTGTCCGTGTGGTATAGGACACCATGACATTGACCACTTACTGTGGTCGTGTCAAACGTACGAAAGCTGTAGGTATCAACTCCTTGCATCAGTGAAAACTATAAAAAAGACACCACTCATCCCAGTTCGAGACCTATTGGCTATGTTTGATATAGATTATCTTAAAATTATCCACACGTTTATGCAAAATAATAATATTTCCATATAATCACACATTTCACACACTTCCACACAATCAATACAGCTTACAATAGACAGGTTTTTTTCAAGTTTAACAACATACACTTCCTCGAAAGGGGTTAATACGGCCAGGCCGTAATAAAAAAAACAAACAAACAAACAAACAATGGTAAATTTTGATTTGAAGTCGTTCAATAACTAATATTTTGCACCAAAATGATGATTTTGAGATAAGATTATGGTTAGGTGCTTGAAAATCGCTAATATCCTACAGTGCTGCTCTTAGCAAAATGGTAAGAGATACCAAAAATCTTGGCAACACAATTTGAAAGGGTGATTCAACAAACGTAAATGAGCAGTATGGAACTAATGAAGCACAAATGTGTTAAAATGTTCATATTTGAAATGAAAAATCCTTCCTTGGTTAGAATGCAAATAGACTATATTAGAGTGAAAATAGGGTTCGTTATAGCCATAATTGGTGCTATGCCCGACAGACAAAGAGAACGAAATTTTCAGGCGAGGGGTAGGTAGAAACACGCGGTGGGGGCCCGGCCCAAGATCGGATCCAAAGTCCGTTGTTTTGGGCTCGAAATTAAAAATGGCGGATGGAGCGCTACCACGGAGAGAATGCGCTCTCTTGCTTGCCTTTAAAATACACGAGGCGCTCTCGCTGTAAAGAACGCTCGCTCGCGCTGTTTCATCGTATTTTCCTCATACCCCTTCCTTCCCGTTTCTTTCGGCTTGCGCTGCGCTGAACTGGTACCCCCTCCCACTTGATTCCAGCGAATTGCGCTGCGCTGGACTGACACCCCCTCCCGCTCGTTTCTTTCGTAGCGCGCTGTGCGCTTCCCTTCATTCGGACTTGGTGCACCCGAATCAAAACAAAAACTTGAACACATCAAACTTGGTTTATATTTTATCACTTTTATTGCAAATAAAGGGGCATTTTCACACATAGCTTCACACAATCTTGCCACAAAATCACACACATTATTTATATAAAAAAATCGTCGTATTTAAAATAGTCGCCTAACTGCATGGATACCGTTGTTGATGTTCAATACAGCAAACAAATATTAAAATGAAGCAACGCAAATCACACATTTAGGATAAATGATAAAAAATAAGCGCAGCTTCATTTCAATGTGCACAACACTTCAACACTTAGCGAAACTTCGATCGCCCGGGACTTAGGCTAACACGCGCGCAGCCTTTCACGGCGAACGCTTGAGCTGAACTGACGATTTCGTGTGGTGGCAAGAAGGGGAGCGCACAGAGGAACACTCGCTGCACTAGTGTGAGCGAGACACCGATACCCGCATGCCGCTGCGAGAAAACCAAACTGAACGCGCAGGCTGAAAGTGAACGCACACATTCACACATGTGTAATTGTGTGAGTGCAAAAACTGTGTAGAAACCAAAACACGCTCGCGCCTCCGCGTAATTCCGCGTATTTCCAACCGTCTCCCCATGCTTCTACATGCCCCTCGCCTGAAAGTTGCCCACTTTTTCAATCTCATTGCTAGTAGGGTGGTGCGAGTGGTTCCAAGAAACAAAATGTTGTGGATAGACGTGCCGAGCCCTGGATTCGCCGTAGCAGTTGCGCTGCTGCTGGTCGACATCCAGGAATCGACACTGCGCTCACGCACACTACCACGCCGCACTTAGCGATGCACGCTAACTGTGTCCAGAGTGCACCTAACGCAGGATGGTACCTTAACTGCATAGTGTTTATCATCAGTTGAGCCCCAGCATGACGAAGTATCTTATGGTACTTGTCGGCAATCAACTCTGCAATCCTGTGCTTTCCTGGAATAATAACAGGATGTTTTTGTTCGTCTTTTATGTCGGCGTTTGACAACCGACCTCCTACTCTCATGACATTATCTTTGTCCAGTATTGGTCTAATCGCTCTCAATGGTGATTTTCGCACTACTTGTTGCCTTTGTTTGATACACTCGTATTCAGTTGCATAGACTTCATTTTGAACCAATCGAATGATTGTCTTTTCAGCTCGTTTTAGCTCCCTCAACTCAAAATAAGATTTGCGATTGATTCGCTTACGATCGAAGAAACGATGACAATATGCGACAATCCTTTTTAGTTTTGTGAATGAGCCTACTCTCTCGCATAGTTTGTTTATAAAACTTTCCTCTTTCACCATACATGTTAATGTAGTTTTCGTTTGTTTTTCTTCTTTCGCTGTCTCACAAGTGTTTCCTGACTCTATATTTTTAGGCCAATGTTCTGGGTCTTTGACTAGCCAATCTGGTCCATGCCACCAAAGCTTATCCTCAACAACCTCTGCGGGATTTCTACCTCTCGAAACCGCATCTGCTGGATTATGAATCCCAGGCACATGCCTCCATTCAAATTTTTTTGTTGCATTTTGTATTTCTGATACTCTATTCGCCACGAATGTTTTCCAAAGACTTGAAGACGATTTCAACCAATAAATTACTGTGCTAGAGTCTGTCCAACAAAATGTTTCGTATTGATCTTCTGTGGCCCTTTTGAGTTTCACCAATAGCTTTCCTAATAAATGAGCTGCGCATAGTTCTAATCTAGCTATTGTGTGTTTTGTAGCTAATGGAGTGACCTTTGATTTCGATACAAATAATCGCGAAACTATTTCTTTTCCATTAGTGCTTCTCACATATACGCAAGCTCCATAACCCTCTTCAGAAGCATCACAAAATCCGTGTATTTGAATATTACGTGCTCCTACTATCGTTACGCATCTCGGTACTTGTACTTCTTGTAAATGTGTTAACAGCCTCTCAAACACTTCCCACTCTTGTCTCATTTGCTGTGGAATTTGTTCATCCCACCCGTATGAGTCACCATTTTCTCTTTTTAATGACCAAACTCTTTGCATGAATTGTTTTGCTTTTGCTTTAACTGTATCCACAATCCCCAATGGATCATAGATTTTTGCGATTGTTCTTATAATCGATCTTTTTGTATATATCTCACAAGTTTCTGGTTCACTAATTTTTACACCTAGAGTGTCTAAGATCGGATTCCACACAAGTCCTAATGTTGATACTGCACCCTCTCTTGACTTCAATTCAATTACCCTTTGTACATTATCAATTTCGGTTTCAGATGGTAATATATGGGGACAATTAGAAGCCCATTTTCGTAAAGGAAACCCACCCATTGCTAACGCTGCCTTGGTTTCTTCGCACAATTGTTTTGCTTTATTCTCTGAATCCGCACCAGAAATAAAATCATCCACGTAAAAATCATTTATACGCGATGCTGCTAGTGGGTATTTTTCCTTATTGTCTTCTAGCACCTGATTTAGGGTTCGTATAGCAAGAAATGGCGCTGATGCCGTTCCGTACGTTATTGTATTGAGCTCATATGTTTTTATTTTTTCGCTTGAATGTGATCTCCAAAGTATTCGTTGGAACTTTCGATCCTCCTCATGAACCCACACTTGTCGGTACATTTTTTCAACATCACCGACCACTGCTATGGCTCTACGTCGCCATCTTATTAAAATATCCGTAGTGTCTTGCTGTATTGTTGGACCTACTTTTAATATATCATTGAGAGATCGACCATTTGACGTTTTGCACGATCCATCAAAAACTACACGACACTTTGTCGTGGTGCTATCTTGCTTGAAAACAGCGTGGTGCGGCATATAGTAACCGTCACTACTATTTTCATTTTCTCTGACACTCATGTGCCCCAAAGTAATATATTCCTGCATAAATGCTTCATATGCTTCCTTCACCTTCGGTTCCCTCTCAAATCTTCTCTCAAGTCCAATCAGCCGCCGTAAGGCTACTTCCTTGGACTCTCCCAATTCCCTCTCCGCCTTGAGTGGTAATCGCACCACATATCTTCCATTCTCATCACGCCTTGTTGTTGCTAGAAAATGATATTCGCATTCTCGTTCCTCAACGTTCCACAAATTCTGATCTTGAACTTCTTCGATATTAAAAAAGGAGTTCATCAAAGAAGCTATGTCGTTTTCTCCCCCTTGACTAACAATTGTGCATGCCATTGATTGATTTAAATTATTATGCTTATATGCACCACTCACAATCCAACCTAATTCTGTTTCAAGTAGTGTTGGTAACTCATGATCAAGCTTTATCTTTTTTGCCTTTATCATTTCAACAAAGGTGTCTGCCCCGATCAACATATCTATTGAGCCCCTTTCATAGAATGTAGGGTCCGCTAATCGAACATCTTTTGGTAACTTCCAACCTCGTACGTCCATTGTTTCGGATGGTAAATCGGTAGCAATTTTTGGCAAAATTAAAAATTCTAAGCATATTGTGTACTCAGTGGTGAGTGATCGAATGGTACCCACAACTGATCCTGCAACTCTCATAACCCGTCCGGCAAAATGAGTGTATTTTTTGAGTGATTTGAGTGACGCTGTCGAAATACAGTGTCTCTTCGACGAATGAGTTACACCCTCGCGCGAGCCCTCCCCCTCCACACCCGTAACGCACGGTGCGCTCTGCAGTTCTCAATGTGTTTGTGTTCTTTCGAGCCATGCTACCAACACATCAAAAGCTTCTTGTTTTTCGCTTTCTTTCATGCACTTATTCTAAAACTAAACACAAACACTGTCATTTTTTATTACATTAAACACTTTATTGAAACATAAAGTACACACTAAAGTACACATTCAGAATCCTTCATACTCACGAATGACGTCATACCGGGTCGAGCCAGGCTGCGGGAAACTTGTCGACAATCTGCGTTGCCTCTGTTCAGTAAATTCTTACCTGTCGATGCATGCACTGCATGTGCGTCTGTGCACACTGTTTATTCACTGCACACTTTACCAAAACACACCGGCGTACGAGACTTTGAACGAAATGCGCATCAACGCACAAACACTGCGCGCGGGACTTAGAACGAAACGCGCACAACCATCTCCGGCAAAGCGTCGCGCTGTACTGGTGGTTTTGTACGCGTAGGAGGGGGGGACATACGGAGC
Organism: Anopheles arabiensis; assembly: GCF_016920715.1. NCBI lineage: Eukaryota > Metazoa > Arthropoda > Insecta > Diptera > Culicidae > Anopheles > Anopheles arabiensis. Next base: position 54,959,330 of record NC_053518.1, read on the forward strand.
GATGGTTCGATGCTGTAGTGTAAGCGAGACAACACGATGTGACGAGCAGATCCAAGTTGTTGAGCTCGCTGAAAGAAGACACACACATTCACAGACGGCTCGTCAAAGCACGGTATTTGTATTGGTGTTAGTGAAGCGCGCGTGTAAAACAGAATGCGAACTCTCATCGCAGCTCGTTTCTCCGTGCTTCCTCAAGCTTCCTCATACCCCTCGGCCTGAATCACTCAAAATTTGGGGTCTCATTGTTTGCGTGGAATAGCTCCACCCACACCAGCTATCTGTTCACTCACGCGGGCTCTCTTCAATCTGAGTTCTTGTGCCACTCTCTCCGTGATGAAATTTAATTGAGAACCGTTATCGAGTAATGCTCTCACTTTGTATGGCTGATCGTTAACATCTAGAATTATAATTTGCGCGGTAGACAATATAACTGTTTTCTTCGAACAATTTGCTTGAGCCGGAGCAGTTAATCTTGACGTTGACGGAACCACTTCCACTTCAGATAATCTTCCTATCTTACACAGTTAGGAAGATGGTGCTTTCTTTTACACTGCTGGCACACATACGTCGATCTACACTCACGTGCTGAGTGTCCCCTTCGCAAGCAATTAAAACATAAGCCATGTTTTCTTACTATCTCCTCTCGATTTATCACTGACGCTCTTTCGAATCTCTCACACACATGCAAAGGATGCTGTTCGTTGCACAGTGGACACTTGAGATACCCTTTAAATGTATTGTTCGTTTGCTGTACTGGTAATGCCACATTCCTAACATCTCTTCTCGCCTGCCTCCCGGTCACCATGATCGAATTAGCCGAATATTGATTGCAAATATTTTGCGCAGAGCTCTTTAAAATGTTCACTCGCTGTTCCAAAAATTCCACTAGATTTGTGAATTCATCTGTTTTGAAATCCACCGAGTACTGCTCCCACGCCACTAAAGTTTTACTGTCTAATTTGTAAAACAATAAACTTGTCAACGGAATGTCCCACTTGTCAACAGGCTCGTGCAAACGTTCTAACCCTCTGACTAATCTACTTGCTTCGTTCACGATACGTGCCAATTCTTCCGTCGAGTCGGTTTTCATTTTTTCTAGAGCATAAAATGACTTGAAATATTCCCTTTTTAACACCTTAGAATTATCATAACGTTTTAGCAAAGCTTCCCATGTCACATAATAATTATCGGCCGTTATTTGCATGTGTTCAAATTGATGCGCAGCATCACCCTTAAGCGCCGATAATAAATATTGCAATTTTAACACTTCAGGCATTTCTGTCGAGTCATGCACCATAGATGAAAATCTGTCTTTGAACGTAAGCCATTTAGTTATTTCACCATCAAAGCTTGGAAGGTCAACCTTAGGAAGGCGCAGATGATTTTGAGTTCCTGCACTAATAGTTGTGTTAACCTGTGTAGTGTTCAACCCACTCGACGCCCCAGAATGGGAACTATTTTTTAATAAAAATGCCCTTACTTCGTGAGACCGTTTGTTAAATTCACGCCGATCTTTTTGCATGATATCGAACGCTTCCGAATCATCCACCGTTTCGTTGAATGCTTTACGTAATTCCGTGAACTCACTAACCAACTCTTCTAACTGTTCCAACCGACTAGGTATCTGATATGCATCGATGGTTGCATCAAAGGATTTCGTAAACTCTTCGAAATCATGCTCGAGCCCCTTATCACCAACGGCGACACGTAAGTCGCCTCGGCTGCAACGCAGCAGCCTCGCATCATAGGCGACGTCACATTCCGCCTCACCTGCAGCAAACCCAGCACGTCCAGTCAGAGACGCCATCGCTGTGGCCGGCCATTGCTATCGCCGGTCATGGCCCTGCCGGCGCAAAGTTTCATCGTGGCACCACCGCCACCTCCCGGCAGGCGTAGCAGCGACGCTACAACCCGAGGACAGCGAACGCGGCATCATCGCCGCCGCCCCGGGACAACGGTGCACCATAGCAGACGCTCCCGAGGACAGCGAACGCGGCATCATCGCCGCCGCCCTGGGAACATGAGCGCAGCAGCATCACGGGCCCCACTACGTACAGTATCGGACAGAAAGATAGAACCCTGGTGTTTTCAACGCACCATGCACTTGTTTTGCCACGTTACTTGTGTTTGTGTGTGTGTGTGTGTGTGTGTGTGTGTGTGTGTGTGTGTGTGTGTGTGTGTGTGTGTGTGTGTGTGTGTGTGTGTGTGTGTGTGTGTGTGTGTGTGTGTGTGTGTGTGTGTGTGTGTGTGTGTGTGTGTGTGTGTGTGTGTTTGTGAATGTGTAATGGTGTGTGTGTTTGTTTCAAAAGTAGGTCGTTTCGGATAGTTTTGTTTGTAGTTTTTTGTGTTTTGGGTTAGGTTTTTGATGTAATAAGCAGGACCACTGCCCTCGCGATCAGTGTTTTTTCGATATAATAACAATTTTACGGTCTTCGTTCGCCGTGGTCTTCTGAAGAGGTCCGGTTTTTTTTGCGCGTTTCGGTTGTCCAAGCGCGTTTCGGTTGTCTAAGCACGTTTCGGTTGTCCGAAGCGCGTTTGCCACAAAAGTGCGCGATCGTTCCATTACGAACTCGATCGTTTTGCGCTTAATGTCAGCAGCTGCCATTCGCTTTATCATATGGCGCTGATAATCGGTACAATGTTTACCTCGACCCATTGTTACTAACATTGCTTGCTTGGACCGTCAAGAACGGGCTGATTAAAAACTTGGACACGGCTGATCCTGTGCTCTGCCTGCGTTCTACTTCTATACGCGATGAATTACATCGTTGTCGAGCAGCGAAAACATCGCATGGATAAAAACTATCAACGAGTACGCGAGTAAGCGTCTTCCCTTCAAAACCGAGAACAGAATACTGCCGCGCTCATGAAACAAAACGCCCATTGAAAAGAACAACTGCGCACCAGCTCAATACACGCACCAAGTTTTCCAAGTTTTCCACCAAGTGCAGAGATGCACGAAGGCCTTTCAATGGCGTGCACTGAAAAAACACCTGTGAGGGAATGCCGAGTTCATTGCTATTGTGCGCGTTTTCATTTCGCACCGGTGTCGCATTCACATTCATGAAACAGCACACCTGCGTTGTCGTCCGAGGAACAAGCGCTGCTGTCGATGCAAACTTTAGGTTTTATCCAAGTGTAAACGCACGATGTTTCACATGATAACACACATTATCAGAATACTTTCAACGCAATATGACATCATGGCAAGCTACGTTTTTCAGACACAAACCCGCGCACTTGCAAATACACATTAAAAAGCACACTCTCTTTCTACTACTACTACTACACTCACTCACTCACTCACTCACTCACACACACACACACACACACACACACACACACACACACACACACACACACACACACACACACACAAACACAAGTAACGTGGCAAAACAAGTGCACGGTGCGTTGAAAACACCAGGGTTCTATCTTTCTGTCCGATACTGTACCATCGGTCGAAGGGTGTCACCACGCTGGTATTCCGTTGTGGAATACCACCCGCGTCGGTTCGACCCTTCGGTTATTAAAAGGGGGAGATGTTGTGGATAGACGTGCCGAGCCCTGGATTCGCCGTAGCAGTTGCGCTGCTGCTGGTCGACATCCAGGAATCGACACTGCGCTCACGCACACTACCACGCCGCACTTAGCGATGCGCGCTAACTGTGTGCAGAGCGCACCTAACGCAGGAGTGTGGTACAGGCTACCGGTCGAGCAGGGCTCCCGGTAGGGCTCACGGTGCGGCTCGTGCGCGCGGCCCCAGGCATCAATATATTGTGTTTTGTATTATTTAATATTTGTAATAAAGGAGTAAATAGTTCCAAACATAAAACAAAATGAGCATGTTTTCTCGCTCTGTTTGACCCGACAGACAATCAAAACAGATAGAGAGTAGAAATGCGCGTTGCGTTCCGAACCTGCCAGGTGCGATCCGTTCCAGCATGCAAGCATCCGGACCGCGATCCTTATTTTTAACCCAAGCAGGTTGTTTGCGCCTATGAGTAGGCAATCCGCTAGACGGATCTAAAATGTGTATATATTGGTGATAGACTTAGGATTAGAATAGGATTAAGGTGTTTTTTTTTTTTTTTTTTTTTTTTATTCAGAAAGAACGGCTTCGGCCGTATTGCTTAATGTTAGAGTATAATAATACAATTCAAATGATTGCGAGACATTTCCTTCTCGCAATTATGGAAGGACACCTTATTCCGGGTGTGCTCGGACAGTGCAGATATTATCCAATCCAAGTCCTTCTCGAATGGCCTATTTTTTCGTAGCAGGGGTCGAGATCGTGAAATCCGTCGTCGTCCAATCCAGTTTGTTTTGTGAAGTCCATTCGTGGCAGGGGTCGAGATCGTGTTGTACGTTGTCATCCGGCGTACTTATCCGGGTCATCATATGGATAGTCTTGGAGTTTTCGAAATATCCATTGCGGGTTCGATCCAGTCCGTTTTGAATAGTCCAGTAAGCGTAGCAGGGGTCTTTATGAAGTTTAGTTTCCAACGCTTTCGAGTGACGGTATTCATCTAGCATGTTTTTAGGAACCTTTTTTTACGAAGGACCTTGTCCTAGCCCTTGGGGAGGATCTGTGTGCCGGGATCGAGGGTTAAAATCTTTGCAAGGACCTCATCCATGCAAAGATCTTCTGTCTCAAGCCGTGCCTGAACCTCCAGCCATACACATCACGCACATTCATTCATACATTCACACATACAGTCATTCATCACAAGCAAACTAGCGATTTACAACATGTAGCACAAGGACAAACAAATGGAGTATGGATGGGTAACATTACTCTTCCGGCCAACCAACCGATAGCAAGCCGTCCGACGATGACAAACGTTCGCACCCCGACGGCACAAACCCATGTGCGAAAGCGCATGTCAACACAGACGACCAACAACCGCACAGCCAGCCACAAGAGTCTTGCCTTAGGGATGTCACACAGTTAAACCGTTAGCTCTGCAGAACCCAAAGATAACCCTTAAGAGGCTCCAGTCCGACCCAGCCAGTATATCCCGGATGGGGATACCAGGAGTTCTTCCCAGTTTCTCGACTGCATCCAACAAAGTGGGTCGTGCAGTCTCGTATTCCTCGCAAGACCATAGAAGATGGTCTATGTCGTGAAATCCAAGGCCGCAGCCACATGCTTTCGTGTCGACCTGTCCTATACGCTGGAGATGTGCGCCCAATGCGAAATGATTAGACATAAGTCTAGACATCATTCGAATGAATGCACGCTCTCCAGAGATGTCGCGGAACCAAGGTATCAAAGAAACTCTAGGAGAGATCGAGTACAGGAACCTCCCAAGTTCATCCGTGTCCCACAAGCTCTGCCAGCGTGCAATGCAGAAAGCTTGTGGGGCCCGTAAGAGCTCGTGAGGGAGGATGGGTCTATCGTAAAAGGACCCTTCCGAAGCACCCTTCTTGGCCAAATGGTCTGCTTTCTCGTTTCCTAAGATGCCGCAATGAGCAGGCAACCATACCAGGGATATTCGAAACGATTTTTCAAACAGGGAGCTTAGGACTTTTAGAATTTCTTTTACAAAATAGTCTGGGCTCTTAATAGCCTTCACGGATTTTAATGCTTCAAGAGCACTTAGGCTGTCTGAAAAAATTACATACTGATCCGGAGGGCATGCACTTATCAACAGTAAGGCATAAAAGATTGCGGCGAGCTCCGCTACATAAACTGAGCATGGTTGGCGTAATTTAAAATATGCTTCGGTACACGTGTTGTATACACCAAAACCAATGCCCTGCTCTGATGAGGATCCGTCAGTGTAAAAATGGTTTACATTTGGTTGGCCATGTCTTTCCACAAAGATGTTGGGAATTGTCATCCAGCGAAGATTATCAGGGATAGTTTTAATTGCCTCCTTCAACGAGGTATCTACACTTAAAATGGAACTGTAGGACTCTAATAAGCTGGCACAGATTGTATTTTGAGATGTTCTAGGGTGCACCTGTAGAGAAACAAAATCACGATAGACCTCCATGATTTTGCATTTAGACCCTATCTCTTGCAGTGTTTCAAAGTTCTCGATTATCAATGGATTTGATACTGTAGAGCGGACGAAGAGGCGAAGCAATAGTAGCTCAAAACGCAGCTTTAGCGGCATCACTCCGGACATCACTTCGAGTGACATGTTGTGAGTCGACTTCATGCTACCTAGTGCGATTCTAAGACAGCGATACTGAATCCTCTCAAGTCGGATTAAATGCGACTTGGCTGCCCAGTGGAAGCATATGCAACCATACTCCAAGACGGACAGTATCGTTGTCTTACATAGGTTAAGGACGTCTTTGGGATGGGCACCCCACCAGAGTCCGGTAATCGTTCTGAGAAAGTTGATTCTTCTTGTACATTTCTGTACCAGATAGTCAATATGTTTCCTCCATACATTTTTGCTATCAAACCAAACCCCTAGGTATCGAAAAGATCTGGCAATGGATATCTTTTTACCATATAAAAAGATATCGACCTTTGGGTCAACCAAATTCAAGCGTCTATTACTCTCAGTGTTGTAAAAGAAAGAGAATATCAGCATTTCCGTTTTCTCTGGAGAAAACTCGATACCTAGGTTTGTGGCCCACACTTCTAAATTGTTGAGTGTGGTTTGCAAAGGACTTTGAAGGTCGGCGATGCTGTTGCTGGCGACTGAAACAACACCGTCGTCCGCCAATTGCCTAAGGCTGCAGCCAGGTGCAAGGCATGTATCAATATCATTCACATAAAAATTATACAACAAGGGGCTCAAACAGGACCCTTGTGGTAGTCCATAGTAACTGACTCTCCGAATTTTCATGTGGCCATTGTCGAAATTCATTGCCTTTTCCGAAAGGAGGTTGAATAAGACGTTATTCAGTCTTGGGGTTAAGCCCGCAGATTCTAACTTTTGACACAGAACATTGACTGATACTGAGTCAAAAGCCCCCTTGATGTCAAGAAATACCGATGCCATCATTTCTTTACGAGAATGAGCCATCTCGATTTCGGACACAAGCAGCGCCAAGCAATCGTTGGTACCCTTGCCTTTGCGAAAGCCAAATTGGGTACTTGACAAGAGGCCTTTGGATTCAAGCCAATTGTCCAATCTAAAAAGAATCATTTTCTCAAATAGTTTTCGCAAGCAAGATAGCATTGCTATCGGTCGATAAGAATTATAGTCTGATGCCGGTTTGCCAGGTTTCAATAAGGTGACTACTTTCACTTCTCTCCACTCCAACGGGACGGTGTTAAGCTCCAACATAATGTTGAATAATCTCAACAGCCGTTTCCTCGCCAGATCTGGCAGATTATGGAGCAATTTGTTCCGAATCTGATCCAGTCCTGGAGACGAATTATTGCTCGAGTACAAAGCAAGCGATAGCTCAACCATTGTGAACTGTGAATCCATTTGCGGATCACTCCCATGAGCACTCTGTTCAAATGGTGGTGCTTGAGCAAAATCAGGGCAGACTTTTTGTGCAAATGGCTCTAGCCATGCCCCAGAAACCCTTTCGCTCTCGTTTGTTGCTTTGCTGTTGCGCATCCTCTTCGCCATGCTCTGAAGCTCCGTTAGCGAAGTGGAAGGCTTGAGGTTTTTGACATACCTCGGCCAGTATGACCTTTTTTTTGCTTTAAGCAAGTTTTTGCACCTACGCTCCAGGCCTCTATAATGGATGTATAGATCCATGGAGCCGGTGTCTCTATACCTGGCAAAAGCCTTCCGCTTCGCTGAGAATGCCGCTTTACAATCCGCGTCCCACCAAGGAGTGGGTGGTCTTTTAAAAACCCTTGCCTGGGGGGGGCGGCCTCGTTTGGGCACCGAGGGCGCACTCGTTTATCGCCATAACGAGATTTGTGTACTCCTCATTTACGGAGAAACTGGGTTCTACGCGGCTTAGCAAAGCGGTCATTTGGTCGCCGTATTTCGTCCAGTCGATGTTCCTCGTTAAGTCACAATTAACGGGGACTTGATCGACTGTGCGACTCCTCTTGATAATCGAGATCTTTATTGGCAGATGGTCGCTGCCAAGCGGGTCTTGGATTACCTTCCACATAGAATCCAGCCCTAAAGACGATGAACAAAGAGATAGGTCTATTGCGCTGGGTCGTGCCATAGGTGAGGGCACCCTAGTTGCTTCGCCAGAGTTTAATATTTTTATATTAAAGGTAATATTTTTATCGGGTGAGAGCCAAGTTTCGCTTAGGGCAAATGCGTTACAATTGTGTTGCCCTATCAATACTTTAAAAGAGTCAATTTTTCCCAAAAAACTTCTGCAGTTCCATTGTAGTATAGTGGTCATCGGAGGCGTTAATCATCCAAGCGGACCATCATACTGAGACATGGCCATTTTGATAACCATTGCCTGACCATTCCTCTTAGGAAAGGAAATGCCAAAGGGATTAGCCCTGATAGGGGTTCCGGGAGGGAAAGGGAGTCTAGGAGGGATTGTAAGATTTCTGTCAGGCTTGGGAGGGATTGCCTGGAGAAGGATCTGGGTTCACTGGGGAAAGCCAGATTGCTAGGATTGGGAGGGTTACGGGAAGGTGGACGAGTACGAACATCACGTGGGGGCATGGGACCCTGGGATTGGCGGTGGGTCGCATCAACGTGACGTCGAGGTGCCTTTTTAGGGGGAACAGTTTTGTTTTTCCGGATCCTTTTGATTGACACCCTCGGTGTAATCGATCTTTTCGCTCCTGTTAGAGGGGCCAGATTGGGCAACGGTTCATTACCCTCAAGAAGTGAGAGTGTATCGAACGGATTCACTTCTGAGGTTTTCTTCAAAACATCGGCGAATGACCTCTTTGAGTTATAAAGGACGGCTTTTTTATGCTCGGCCTGCTTTTTGCGGTACACTGAGCAAGTAGACACTTCGTGCCATTCCTGTTTGCAATGGACGCACTTTTGGGTGTCAGCCTTGCATTCTGCCGTAGAATGCGGTCCTTTGCACTTACCGCACCTAACAGAGTTGGTACAGTAAGGCTCGGAATGCCCAATCTGGCTGCATTTAGAACAGGTAGCAACCTTTGTAACAAAGGGTCGCCGGATGGGTACCCGTAGACACTCAAGGTACAACGTGTTCGGCAGTACTGCACCCTCGAAAGTGATCCGGAGTGAGGAAGTCTCACGGAACACCTTCTTTCCGTCAACCATTTTCGAAGCGTATAGTTTTTTCACTTCGAGGACCTTGACACGAGGCGAGGATTGATAAAGGAATGCCCCTTGTCCGTACTGAAGGATATCCTCTAAGGGGTATTCAAAGTCATCTACCACACCGATGACTTCCACCAATCCACCGGGAATATACACCCGGTAATCCTCCGTATAGTCCGGATCGGCCACAATTGCATTGGCCTGCACCCGGTCCTTTGCGGTGACACGCAACTTCTTTGGATGCAGTCGGATGACGTCCAAAACACCCGGGTATTTTTTGTAGATCGATCTAACGTCAAGCGGCTTGGTACGAGGCATAAAAAAAACATTATGTGCCCCGTTAAAAGAAGCATGATACGTTTTGGCCCTTGAATGTACATTCGCTTTAGCAGAATCATCTCGCGATGTTGAAGCCAAAGGTTCATGTAAAATCTTTTTCTTCGCCATCAGCCCTGGGTCAGAACTTTTGCGCTTCACTGTAATGAAGCCTTCATCAGATTCATCTATAGGCTCCGCCTCCATGGGAGAGCCCGAGCCAACAATTCAACTGCGTGGAGGACAAGGATAGTAGGATAAGAGAGGATCACTTACCAAACACAGGACAAATGAGAGGAGAGCGCGCTCTTCAAGATACGAGCGCGCGAGATGCGAACGCACAAAATGCGAACACAAGAGATGCGTGCCGTACGCACCTGTATTGTCGCTCAACACTCTCAAACGGGTAACACACGGACAATCACATACACTACACACACTTAACACAGTACACTACGCACTGTACAATTATTACGCACAGCAAGCACAGATCGCTTCACGTTCAACTAAGCGTACGTAAATCTTCGTGTGTGTATGGTGGGGTCAGTGGCTTGACTTTGGCCGTAATCATACACCTGGAGCGCGTATCGAGAACGTCCGATTCGCTTCGTGGTTGGCGACAGAATGAGGATTAAGGTGTTAGTGAATTGTAAATATGTATAATAAATTAGTCTTAACGTAACCACCGCGATGTTTGGAAGTGAACCGATCAATCCGAAAGTGAATTGGTTGTGAGCTAGAGAACATTTGGTCCTATCGAACCGGATTTGGAAATTGTGTTAGGTACAGTCACAATTTATAAAGCGTGGGTGAAGTTTCGGTAGAAAATCGTTCGGCTGTTTTGTGATTCACTCAAACATGTTGATGGTGCGGTGACCCTTGTCAAACAGGGATAAAGGAAAGTTAAGGCCAACGGGGGACAAGAGCGGACTAAAGAAAAAAAAGCAATTGCAAAGACGTTAAAACGGACTGTAAGACGAGATTGTAATATTATTCGAGTTTGATTCTGTGCACCTTGTGTGAAATTGTGCGAACTAAAGCTTGGCTTAGTCGGTCATTGACCAGGAGTTTAGGAACAGCCATCGCGATTAGAGAAGTGAGTGCGCAAAGTGGTAGCATTTGTGTTCGTGTGAGTGCTGGTGAACTGTGAAGTGCGTTGAGTGAAGGTGCGCACGCAGCGGTTTGGCTTGATAGGTCATTGACATTGTAGGAGTTTAGAAGTAGCCATCGTGATTCTCGTAAATTGATAGCGTTTGGATTAATAATAAAGTGGTTTAAATAAAGCAAAATGCCTGCGGACAAAAAGGTTACGAAACTAACAAAAGTGTATAAGGACCGCCGTACGTGGATGGAGGAATTTGTGGATTTTGTGGATAACTATAAAGATTCTGAACAGCGGGTAGAACTACAAAGTCAATTGAAAGCGTTAGAAGTAGCGAAGGATGCGTACGAAGAGGCGAGGGAAAATTTGCTTATTGAAGATGAAGAAGCAGATGAAGTGCAGATGCGAAGTGATAGAAGGGATTTCTTTAAAAAGTTTCACCGTGTGAGAGGGTTTATCATGGATATGTTGAAGACTGATGAAAGTGTGCAGCCGATCGCAAGTAGCACGATGGCGAATACGACTACCGCGAGTGTTAAAATGCGTTTACCAAAACTCGAGTTTCCGACGTTTGATGGTAACATTACCCAGTGGGTAACGTATAAGGATCGTTTTGTGTCTTTAGTGCATGATGTGGCTGAGCTACCGGATGTAGCCAAACTTCAGTACCTTTTAGCTTCGCTGAAGGGAGAAGCTGCACTACAGTTTGAGCATGTGCCGCTGGAGGAGAAAAGCTACGCGTCAACCTGGGACACCCTGTTGCAGAGATACGACGACAATAAGCAGCTGCGAAGGGAATATTTTAAAGCACTTGTTCAGCTGGAACCGATGAGTGCCGCAACGTCATCTGAATTAACCAGAATTGTTAACGAAACACGACGACTGGTTCAAGGAATGAAACGGCTGGAAGAACCAACGCAACATTGGAACACACCGCTCACGACACTGGTAATGTACAAATTCGATAACACCACACTAATTGCGTATGAACATTTTGCAGTGGAAAACAAGACCGACACCTACGACCTGTTGATGGAATTCTGCGAGAAAAGGATACGAATTCTAAACAGCACAGCGCTTCATAGCATCGGTGTGATCGGGACAAGGTCAGCAACAAAGGCATACCAGCGGAATCGTTTGCCTGACCAGAAGATAAACAGATTGCCGCACTCATATGCTGTCACATGCGCCGCCCAGTCTTCATACAATGACAAAAGGGTTTGTCCAGCATGTAAGGCAAATCACCTCTTGTTGGAATGTACGACGTTTGAAGGTATGTCACTTTTGCAACGGGAAGGGTTGGCGAAGAAACACAATTTATGTTTTAGCTGCTTGAAGGGGAACCATCAAATAAGATTTTGTCGGAACGAGAGTAAATGCAGTCATTGTCACGGCAAACATAACACGCTGCTTTGCAAACGACAGGAAGCGATCCAAATGGCAGCACAGGCATCACAGGTAGAGCAGCTTACACCCAATGGAGAAGAAACGACAACGATTAATGCGACAACCAGAGTATCAGGTAGAACTAGAAACATGGTGTGGTTGTCAACAGCACTGGTATGGATACGCGGAAGTGATAATGAAGAGTTACCAGCTAGGGCGTTGCTAGATCAAGGATCGCAGTCTAACTTTATTACTGAACGACTGGCACAACAACTAAAATTGAAGAGATTGCGAATGTCCAGACCGTTATCAGGAATTGGTGCAGTGGCAGTTACTGCAACCAGTATGGTTTCTACCAGCATTAGATCACGTGTTTCCGATTTCCAAGCAGGATTGCAATTTTTGGTGTTACCGAAGGTTACATCCGACTATCCGAGTCAGATGGTAGAAGTCAATCGATGGAACATACCATCAGGTATAGCCTTGGCAGATCCAACGTTCAACAAGCCAGAGCGAATTGATATTCTAATAGGAGCCGGCTTGTTTGCAGAGTTGCTGGGTGAAGGAAAAATAAGGTTGGCGTCATATCTTCCTCGATTGCTCGAAACAAAGTTAGGTTGGATTGTCAGCGGGAAAATGACAGAGGCTATTGAGGACAATTTCAACGAAAGCATTGCGGGATGTGCGATAGATGATGATTTTATTGCTGCAATGGAAAGGCTAGTACGATTGGAAGATATTCCTGAGGAGAAGATTTTGTCAACAGAGGAGCAACTGTGTGAAGAATGGTATGATAAAACAACACGACGAAATGAAGATGGGAGATATATAGTACAGTTGCCAAAGAAGGACAACTATAAAAGGGAAATAGGAGAATCATATGAAATTTCTCTAAAACGATTCGGAGCAGTAGAGCGGCGAATGAAGAGGGATACATGCTTGAGCGAAGAATATCATAAGTTTATGGATGAATATCTTCAATTAAGTCACATGACAAAGGTAACCGATGAGAGGAACAAACAGAGTATACAATACTATTTACCTCATCATGCCGTATGGAAGCTAGACAGCACAACTACCAAGTGCAGGGTCGTGTTTGATGCTTCGTGCAAAACAGACAGTGGAAGGTCTTTGAACGATATTTTGTTGACCGGACCTCAATTGCAAGACGATCTTGTCTCTATTTTATTGCGCTTTCGATTTAACAAAGTTGCAATGGTAGCCGATGTCGAGAAAATGTATCGGCAGGTGTTGATAGATGAGAAGGATCGAGAACTGCAGTGCATTTTTTGGCGATCACATGAGTCAGAGCCAGTGGGTACATTTAAACTAAACACTGTCACGTATGGAACCGCATGTGCCCCGTACCTGGCAATAAGAACTTTAAGGCGAGCCTTTGAAGATGGTGAGAGTGAATTTCCGGCGTCAAAACGATGGTACAACGATTTCTACGTTGATGATTTGATTTCGGGTGCCGAATCTGCAGATCAAGCAAAACTAATACGACAAGACGTGGTCGAAATGTTGGCAAAGGCAGGATTTAAGCTCCAGAAATGGGCTTCAAACATGGTAGAAGCATTAAAGGGAATTCCAAAGGAAGATCTAGCCAAGACAGATGTGCACGTATTAAATGTGGGAGAAAGCATGGTCAGTACATTAGGAGTAATATGGGAGCCGAGGACGGATATAATGAGAGTACGAGTTCCTAGCATCATGGTGTCATCCAGTGCTACCAAGCGAAATGTAATGGGTGCGATCGCTAGGATTTACGATCCTCTGGGATTTGTGGACCCCGTCAAAATGGTGGCAAAAATCTTTATGCAGAAGTTATGGAAGCTGAAAGATGTTAATGGAATTTCGTGGCCTTGGGATAAAGAGTTGCCGGAAGACTTGTGTCGAGAATGGACAAATTTTGCAACCCAACTTCATGTGCTGCAAGAAGTGCACGATTGAGTGCCATATATTTTGTGATGCATCTGAGCGTGGATATGGTGCATGTTTGTATAAGCGGAATGTCGGGAGCAGCGAAGGTGCAGCTGCTGATCTCTCGATCCAAGGTTGCTCCATTGGCAAAGCGTTTGACCATTGCGAGATTAGAGTTGTGTGCAGCGCTGTTAGGAAGCCGTCTATGGGACTTTGCAAGAAAGGGAGGCTGCGTGGAGGGCCGTGTTTCCTATGGACTGATTCTATGACAACATGGCATTGGATCCAGTCCCCTCATCATATGTGGAAAACGTTTGTGGGCAATCGCACGGCAAAGATCCAATTGTTGGCCGCTGGATGTAATTGGCGACATGTACCGGGAGTAGACAATCCAGCCGATTTAGTGTCGAGAGGATGTGAACCATCGCGATTAATCAATAATGCGCTTTGGTGGTCGGGACCTACTTGGCTATCAGAAGCTGAAGAGAAATGGCCAACATTGCCTGAAGCAAGAGCAATATCAACAGGCGAAGAACGGAAGGTGGAGTTAATAGCCTCTTCAGTCAATGAAGAGACATTTGTTGACTGGTTGTTCGATCGTTATTCATCTTTCGCTAAGCTTCGGCTAATAGTAGGTTACTGCTTAAGGTGCCTACAAGGTGTGCGAATGCGATCAAAGAGAGAGTCAGAACAGCATGGATCTTCAGTAGTTCAATACGAGACGCTAATCCTCACCACAGAAGAACGTTTGCGATCAGAGCGGGTATTGTGTCGACTAGCTCAGAAACAATGTTTTGAAAAGGAATTAAATTGTCTCACAAGTAAGAAGGAAATTCCCCAGTCATCTCCATTGAGAGGATATAAGCCATTTATCGACGCAGAAAGGATCATTCGGTTAAATGGAAGATTACAAAATGCTCACATGGGTATAGATGCAAAAAATCCAATAGCTGTGCCAAAAAACCATATGTTGGGAAAAATGCTGGCTGAACATTATCACCTAAAACAATTGCACGCTGGAGTACAAACAACTCTGACTGCGATAAGACAACGATTCTGGATATTTGGGGCAAGATCGATAGTGAAGAAAGTATGCCACAAATGTATTAGGTGCTTCAAATGGAATCCAAAGGGAGTGGTTCAAACAATGGCCGATCTTCCTGCAAATCGAGTAACAGAAGCAAGACCATTTGTGATATCGGGAGTGGACTATTGCGGACCTGTATAGATCAAGGCACAACATCGAAGAGGAGCACCGACAAAGGCATTTGTAGCCGTTTTTGTTTGTTTTGTAACTCGAGCCGTTCATTTGGAATTAGTATCCGATTTAAGCACTCCAGCCTTCTTGGCTGCACTCAGGAGATTTGTTGCAAGACGAGGGCTGGTGACGGAGCTGCATTCAGACAATGGAACCAACTTTAAGGGAGCAGCAAACGAGCTACATCAATTATATGAAATGCTATGCTCGCTAAAGCATAGAGAAGAGGTTTCAGCATGGAGTGCGGAAAATACAATCCAGTGGAAGTTCATCCCACCTCGTGCCCCACACTTTGGTGGATTGTGGGAAGCTGCCGTAAGATCAATGAAATTTCACTTAATAAGAGTTCTTGGAAATGCTTCAGCATCGTACGAAGACATAACCACTTTACTTACAGAAATCGAAGCGTGCTTGAATTCGAGGCCCATTACCCCACTGTCAGATGACCCGTCGGACTTTGAAGCGCTAACCCCAGGGCACTTTTTGACGGGATCTTACCTGCAGCACGTTATAGAGATCGATGTGAAGGACATCCCAGATAACCGTTAAAATCATTGGCGGTTGGTCAGAAAACGGTTGCAGCAGTTTTGGGTTAGATGGAAGACTGAATATCTTCAACAGCTCCATGCGAGAACTAAGTGGCATGGATCTGTAACCGCAATCGTGCCCGGTATGTTAGTTTTGTTACGCGAGGATAATGTACCCCCAACGAAATGGCCATTAGCAAGGGTGTCAGAAGTCCATCCAGGGAGTGACGGTACGGGTAGTAACATTGCGAACGTCCAACGCAAAAGATATCAAGCGACCAGTAGTTCGTATTTGTATTTTGCCTAACCAATGATCGTCGAAAAGGTGAAAAGGAAGTAGCAGTTAGAGGAGTGATTGATAAAATATAGATAATGAGTACAACATACATATATAATTATAAGTGGTGGAGGAATGCATAAGAGAGGGATCTAATATTTAAAACATCAATTTATGAAATTGATGTGAGATATGATGAATTAAGTTATCGGCAGATAAATAAGGAAATTCAATGAAGTGGGTAAAAATATGAATTTTTAGGTGGTCGGGAATATTTGCGCCTATGAGTAGGCAATCCGCTAGACGGATCTAAAATGTGTATATATTGGTGATAGACTTAGGATTAGAATAGGATTAAGGTGTTAGTGAATTGTAAATATGTATAATAAATTAGTCTTAACGTAACCACCGCGATGTTTGGAAGTGAACCGATCGATCCGAAAGTGAATTGGTTGTGAGCTAGAGAACACAGGTTCAAACTGAACCTGTTGCTCCCACCGTTCTTTGCGATCCGACCTGAACCGACTGTTATCAACGATCTTATCGATCCGATCTGAACCGGCTGCTCTCAGCGTTCTCGGCGATCTGTGCTGGGCCGGTTGCTCTCTGCGCTCTTTGCGATTCGGCCTGGAACGCACGACATTCTACTCTCTTTGTATTGATGAGCCGGTTTGCCGGTTCAATTTAAGCCTGTGTCTCTCAGCATTCTTTTCGATCCAGTCTGGAACGCACGATCATCTGCTCTCTTTCATACGATGGGCCGATTTGGTACGTACAAAGGAAGCAGGTAATATCTGAACCTGTTTCTCTCAGCGTTCTTTTCGTTCCGGTATAGAACGGCGTTCTCTTCTCTTTTGGTGTATGGACACACACACACACATTCTGTCTATGTGAGTGATAACAGCGCAAGCCACACTCTCTCAGTCAAAGAGATAACGGTACAACACCTGAGCCGTGAAGCCAGAGAAGGATAGAGAATTGTGGGTGGGAAGCTAATCGCCAAAATTTAAAGAGACAATCCTGCACTAGCGGAATGAATGAAATGTTTCTTTTCTGCCATATGGATGTTATCAGTATAGGTGCGTTATTTGCACTGCATTGTGGTAGTCAATGAATTGCTATGTGTCTGGTGCTAAGCTGCTTCATTGCGCATGCATCTCCAATGAACTCGTTTGAATTTTTATTTGAGATCTTCTTTGTGCAAATATTGAGGGTGCATGACACGTTTAGCCTTCCGCAATAATTTCTTTAACGCTGTTTATCGCCCCGTGAAACAGCGCTATTCTTATGGACAATTAAAGTGCACTACCGGACACTTTCACACGGGTAGTTCACCGTACAGTATAATGTCAACCCTACAGAAACAACTTAACAGTCTATGTATTTTATATAAACCAATGTTATTTGATGCTATCTGCTTCTATAAGGAAATATTAATTCAATCAGTGTAGTGTAATTTAGATCATACGAAATTTAAAAAGCCGATTAAACTTGTAAGCTTTTTTAATTTTGCATCAAAATTTCATATGCGTTGCAACACATTTTTGATTTACTTCTTTATTTAAAAGTATAAAAAGTAAATAATGATTAATTTTAGTACAAACAAAAACAACAAAATGCCTTAACCTTTTAATGAAAAAGGAACTGTATAGCGGGCTACTTAAGTTAAGCGTTTATATTTGAGTAGAAGAAGAGTTTTACACATTCAGTTAACTATTATTTAGCTTAGTTTTAATTGAAACTGTGTGATTACGGCACAAAAAATATAATACACAATATTCAATGAATACTTTCAAGTTAACCATATATAAAGTGAGCAATTGAAAAAAGCGTAACCATGGCAGGTCATCCTGCGTTCCCTTGAACCTGCGTTCCGCGTTCCGTTCTTTTTCTCCAGATTGCCAGGTTCGTTCCGTTCCTCAATTTTCGGAACTATTCTCATCACTAATAGAGAGAGAAAGCATGCTCATTTTGTTGCTAGAGCCCACGCGCCAAGTATATTCCAAGAATGTCGTGATTATCACCGACAACAATGTCGTGACCAAGTGAGTGACCAAAAGTTGGGTGCTAAACTAAATGTCACCAAGCATGTGATTGATTCTCCAACTGTATTAGTATCGTCACTGACCATCTCAGTTGTGTACGTGATCTGATTTGAGCTTCGTTTCAGTCATGACTGAAACAGTGGCATTTGGCAGCACTGTTCACAGCCAGATAAAATCATGATTATGCTTGCGCCGGCATCAAGCTAAGAAGAGGAGAGAGGAAAAGCGGACGAAAAAATGAACGGCAATATTTTTAAATTTTTTGACCGTATTTTTTTGCTCCGCCGCCTGAAATAGTTCGTCCATTTCGCCAACCAGATTTTGCCCCATTTCCTGCGCAGGAAACTGCTCGCATTTGCGCAGCGGGTTCGGACATTTCACGGCTTGAAGTTGTGTTGGTGCGTCTAAGCGCACGCGTCATTACGGTCACTGCAACCACAATGAGCATATAAACTTCTAAAAAATATATTAGTGTTTTTTTATAGAAGATTAAAGTAGATATGATACGCAAGATTTTGAACGTGAACCATGTAATTTATGACCAAAGAATAAAATTCTTTTCAAATCAAATTAATTGAAAATGAATATTCATACAACGAATCTAACGTTTCGAATAGATAAAACAACGTTTCGAAATGCCCTCGTTTAGCAAATGTTCAACATTTTAAATTTTCTCTTGTATAAAATTTTATACGTCTAAAGCTGTAATGAAAAATCATAATACATTAAATAATATTTTCGTATTTTAATTTATATCACAATTTACAACAAACACTTAAATAACCTCTTCCTAGGTAATAAAATATGCATGTGACATGTAACTAACTTTTACTACATCAGCACAATCAGCAAAAGTAGTATATGCAGCATGATTGAAAACCATAAGTAACAAATTTCGAAAATCGATTGTATCATCGAGTATCGATTGTTATAAATTATGGAAATACACAGCTACACGAGGAAGTAACAAAAAGTAAAAATCATACACAAGCAACTTGCCTCCCACGATCAGTAGCGGATTTAGGGTGAGGGGGGCCCTAAGCGGTAAAAGGAGTTGAGGCCCCCTGTTGGTGTCGAGCGGTGGGGGTAGGGGGGGGGGAAATATTACAATTGGTGTAAATTAAAATTTAAACTAGAGTCCAGTGTAACGCCTAGCTCACAAACTTTTTGACGACGATCTAACACTGTGCTAGAAGCAAAGTTCGTTCTTCAATTGAAACTTAAAACATGATCTTTTAACTCGTCGTTTACTGCACTACTTTATTGCTCAAAATCTTACAACGTAGCAAAGTAAATTTCGCGGCGGATTGTTAAAAAATTTCACGTAGGGTAACTGTACCAGTTTTCGGCAGTGTACCTATTTTCGGCAGGGTAGCTAAAAACGTGAAATTCTGCACAAATGTGGTAAAAAATTTCACAAAACAGAATTTTGTAGTGAAAGTGTAATTAAATGATATTCACATACTAAATTTCCCACCATTTCATTTCGTATTTTTCAAAATATCAAATAAATTGTGCTTTTTTTCGGCAGCTTTGCTGTCAGCCAATGATTCGGCAGGTTTTGTGATTAAGAGAATCAGAACAGTAAAACAATGAAAAAGTGGTGTATATTAAAGATTTTATGCTTATTTAATTTATTCTAACTTGTTTGGAATTTTAAAATCACGATAAACAAGTTATTTTTCACTTTAAATGCTGCCGAAAATAGGTACACAGTAAATGTTCATTTTTGACAGCTCAATGTTGTGGGCTCCTGGCGAAACTCGGAACAATAACACCTTGGATTTTCCTGAATATTTCTATAAAAATAGATCAGAACACTACAATGCGTATATCGACGCATAATATGACCTTTCTTGAACCAAATATCACCAATTTTACGACAAACAATGCACTAACTTAAGAGAAAAATTAATATTTGTAAGCAAATTCGCACCGTACGCTATAACCATCAAACTGTCAATGGCTGCTCTGTTTAAATGTCGCATCAAAATGGCTGTCAAAACGGGCCAAAATAAGCAACATAAAATTATTAATTAAAGTGCTTTTTAACATCAGTATCAGGAAAGTAAGAGTGTAAAATTGCTTTAAACATTTTTTTTGTACATATTTACATAGATAATAACATTTCCTGACCCGTATTCGCGCTGCCGAAAATAGGAACACAACCTGCCGAAAATAGGAACAACCTGCCGAAAATAGGAGCAAAAGCAATGTTTGCATTTTTACGAATATTTATGAAAAAGCGCTTTGAACCGGCAAATAAAAAATAGTGTATCATATTATGAGAGTTTATCAACCAGAATAACATCACTTTCATGAAAAATAATAAAAAATGTTTATTTGTGAGCAGTTTTTGTGAAACTACTGCACTAGCGTGCCGAAAACTGGTATAGTTACCCTACGCTTTCCTATCTCATGGCGCTCGCGCGATGGCCGTTTTTCGATTCGCGCGGCGATGTTTTTTCTGCTCCCTCTGGTAACGGCAAATCGGCGACGTTTCGGTTCGGCTGTCGGCATAACCAAAGTCTATATAATACAGAGGTCGAGTCGTCCAGAACATTTGATCAAAAAGCGTGGGAAAGTTTTGACAGCTGGATGAAAAAGCTTCAATAGTTTCATCGTAGCATACCAAAGTCCATATAATACAGAGGTCGATGCATAGCTCGATTTTGGTCCACCATTTTGAAAGCTTATTTTTGACAGTTAGATGAAAAAGCGTTCACAAACGATTCCAAACAACCATACACTTTTTAGGGCTAATTGTGCATTTTGTGCTCAAAACTTAGTTTAACTATAGATTTCTTTTCATGAACGTGGCATGAACGAGTAGTTTTTTCAGTAATTCATCACTTAAAAATGACCACAATCAGAAATCTGGCTTCTTAGCTTAGACCCTCTTGAGCTGCACAAGATTTCGTCGTAATTTCGGGCACTGATCTTGTTGTAATTGATAATTTCACTATAATTCTATCTTTTCTTGATATTCCTCAACTTTTTAAAGTACAATATTACAAACAAACGATGTAAACATGGCCGAAAATGCTTTCAGACCACAGCATGCACAACAACTAAATCCTCAATGTATGCTACGATGAAACTATTGAAGCTTTTTCATCCAGCTGTCAAAACTTTCCCACGCTTTTTGATCAAATGTTCTGCACGACTCGACCTCTGTATTATATAGACTTTGGTAGCATACATTGAGGTTTTAGTTGTTGTGCATGCAGTGGTCTGAAAGCATTTTCGGCCATTTTTACATCGTTTGTTTGTAATATTGTACTTTAAAAAGTTGAGGAATATCAAGAAAAGATAGAATTATAGTGAAATTATCAATTACAACAAGATCAGTGCCCGAAATTACGACGAAATCTTGTGCAGCTCAAGAGGGTCAATGCTAAGAAGCCAGATTTCTGATTGTGGTCATTTTTAAGTGATGAATTACTGAAAAAACTACTCCATGCAACGTTTATGAGAAAGAAATGTATAGTTAAACTAAGTTTTGAGCACAAAATGCACAATTAGCCCTAAAAAGTGTATGGTTGTTTGAAATCGTTTGTGAACGCTTTTTCATCTAACTGTCAAAAATAAGCTTTCAAAATGGTGGACCAAAATCGAGCTATGCATCGACCTCTGTATTATATGGACCCGCCATGCAATTGACAGCGATTTGCGAGGGCGCGCGAGGGCTCGCACGCCATACAAGTTCACCGCCCCAGAGCCCTCGCATTAAAGAGCTTGCGAGCCTTGGTAGTTTTTTCACCCCTAGTTTTAGCAGTTATAATTATAGCACCCCGAGAGAAGGTTTCCCGTCAAACATTCCCGCCATGCAATTGACAGCGATTTGCGAGGGCGCGCGAGGGCTCGCACGCCATACAAGTTCACCGCCCCAGAGCCCTCACATTAAAGAGCTTGCGAGCCTTGGTAGTTTTTTCACCCCTAGTTTTAGCAGTTATAATTATAGCACCCCGAGAGCAGGTATAACAGTGCGATTTGTAGCATACTAAACACCTGAATTTTGACATTTTAGTTTTCAAAAATCCACAAAAATTTAAATAGTGATCTTTTCGCCAAATACTACCGCACAAAAAATAATCCTTGAATAAAAATCAACGATTTTTTAAATAACATAAGATTTCAAGCACATGAAATCTTTCGCAACCATCGCAATGTTTGACGGGTTGCGAGGGTTGCGAAAGATTTCATGTGATGTGATATGTTGCACATTTCTTTCCAATTCCGCTAGCGAACGCAAGTGGAAACAAAACTTGAATTGAATTCATACAAAAGAGAATTCTGGTTTGGTTTATTACGGTGCGCGTATGATACTGCACCTGTCCGTCCAGAATCTGGTGGCTTGTTGGTTTTGAGTCGGTATCATGACGCCGTGCGACCGGCACTGCCTTGGAATGGGTTCGGATCGGTAGGTTCATGTTTTGGTCGAGTGCATTCCGTGCATTTGTGGCGTCACAGCGATAGCCCGGCAGCAACAAAGTCAAGACAAACTCTTACCCGGGTGTGGACTGCTATGCTAAGTTCTTCCTCTTATTATTATTATTATTATTATTGGCATAATGGTCTACGCGATCATGCCGGCCTTTTCACGACTTGAGTACCACGTAGCCGGATAGTCACCCCTTGCTACGGCGGACGGTTCATACGCGGTTAGAACCCACGACAGGCATGCTTTTAAGATGTGCGGAATGATGGCGGTGCCGCGGGCCCGCTCCTATTCAGCGGGCAACTTGCATACTGCTACACTGTATCCTGCCCGATGCATACGCTGCAGGCAGGGGGAAGGATGCAGCTCCACAATAAAAAAAACACCGTCATGAACACTTTCCTTTCTTTGACCGGATCATAACTTTCCGAAAGAATACATATTTGGCGACAATTTTGCACACACACGCACCCTCACACCCTTGCGCAGACGGCTCAGCCTATCTATGTAATCTACGACATACGAAAGGAAAAGCATAGTGTCACATAAAGTTATGCTTTATGCAATTAGGTTTAAGCTTTCCTATGCACGGCCATGGCCACCTGTGTTGCGTGCGCTACTTCGAAATAGGGTTCTGCGCGTTGCACAGCCAACCCTCCAGCGTGAGCTAGCGATTCGTTAGTTATTTTTACATTGCAGCGATTGAACTCATTGCGCTTCTTTGGTTTGATTTGTGAAAAATCAAATGCAGCGCCACAACAGCTCGCGACCATTGACCACACGCGTGAAAGAGATAGCGCTATGGAGGGAAAAAGCACGGACGACGGCTGACAGCGATTGGCCGTCTGACGCACCAACACATCCAAACCTGTGACAGCGCGCTCAGGCGAGGGGTAGGAGGCGGAGCCAGGGACGGGTAGCTCGAAACGCTGCTCGACAAATTTGCCGTAGGAGGGAAAAAGAAGGCCTGAGAAAATGCGCGAAAGGGAATGATTTCTTCCGTCGCTTTGCACAGGGGGGTACGAAGAAGAGCAACCAATGAGAAACACACCGTCACCGTAACACCCTCACCGTAACGGCGTTGCCGTAACACCGTTACAAATTTTTTGTAACCTGGAGCAGCCAGGAAATAAAGTTGACAAAAGTTAACAAAAAGTGACAAAATTTGACGTTCGTGAAAAAGCGTAAACAAACTAGCTATTTGGCGCAGTTGTGACCCATTGCTATGATAATAATGCAAAAATGCATGATTCTAATTGATTTATGTACCTATTTCGTGCTTCTTAAACAAAATATCGATGATATTCAGATCCCGCCCTGCAATTGACAGCGATTTGCGAGGGCGCGTGAGGGCTCGCACGCCATACAAGTTCACCGCCCCAGAGCCCTCGCATGAAAGAGCTTGCGAGCCTTGGTAGTTTTTTCACACCTAGTTTTAGCAGTTATAATTATAGCACCGCGAGAGCAGGTAAAACAGTGCGATTTGTAGCATATTAAACACCTAAATTTTGACATTTTATTTTGCAAATATCCACAAAATTAGAACTAGTGATCTTTTCGATGAATACCACCGAAAAAAATTAAATTATGAGCAAAAATCAAAGATTTTTTCATACACTATAAGATCTCGAGCAGATGATACCACACGCAACCCTCGCAATGTTAAACGGGATACTAAACATCTGAATTTTGACATTTTAATTTTCAAACATCCACAAAAATTTAAAAAGTGATCCTTTCGACAAATACTACCGCACAAAAAAAATCCTTGAATAAAAATCGACGATTTTTTTAAATATCATAGGATTTCGAGCACATGAAATCTTTCGCAACCCTTCCCGCACAACAAAATCAAGCAGTTTTTGAGCTCGGTTTCTAGCTCGCTTTCCGCCGAAACCGATCGAGAAAGCGAGCAGAAACGTCCGAAGAACCGATCGAAGCTCTTGATCGATTGAAGCGTTTACGATCGTTCGAGAGAGCGCGCTGTATGTGTTGGACTCTTTCTGATAAAAAGCTCCTGTGCGCGGCCGTGTTGGCGCAAAAATGATAATAGCCGAAAATTGTTCACAAACACGATCTCTTTCTCCCCTCCTTCCCCTCTTCCTCGTCCTTTCGCCACGATTTATCATTAATGGTCCTTGCTCTCTAGCTAAATTGAGCGAGAGGGTGAGAAGTTTTCGATCGCTTTGCGCAGCGGTTTGCAATGTTTGACGGGTAGCTACCCCCTGTGCAAAGCGACGGAAGAAATCATTCCCTTTCGCGCATTTTCTCATGCTTTCTTTTTCCTTCCTACGGCAAATTTGTCAAGCAGCGTTTCGAGCTACCCGTCCCTGGCACCGCCTCATACTCTTCGCATGAGCGCGCTGTCGAAGGTTTGGATGTGTTGGTGCGTCAGACGGCCAATCGCTGTCATTCGTCGTCCGTGCTTTTTCCCTCCATAGCGCTATCTCTTTCACGCGTATGGTCAATGCTCGCGAGCTGTTGTGGCGCTCAAAAAACCGTTAACAAACATTGCGGCGATCAAGTTGCATTTTCACAAATCAAACCAAAAAAGCGCAATGAGTTCAATCGCTGCAATGTAAAAATGACTAAGGAATCGCTAGTTCACGTTGGAGGGTTTGCTGTGCAACGCGCAGAACCCTAATTCCAAGTAGCGCACGCAAGACAGGTGGCCATGGCCGTGCATAGGAAAGCTTAAACCAAATTACATAAAGCTTAAGTTTATGTGACACTATGATTTTCCTTTTATATGTTGTAGATTGCACAGATATGCTGAGTCGTATGCGCATGGGTGTGAGTGTGCGTGTGTGTGCACAACTGTCGCCGAATGTGTTTTCTTCCGGAATGTAATGATCCATCGGTCAAAGAAAGGAAGGTGTTCATGACGGTGTTTTTTTTATTGTGGAGCTGCATCCTTCCCCCTGCCTGCAGCGTATGCATCGGGCAGGATACAGTGTGGCAGTATGCAAGTTGCCCGCTGGATAGGAGCGGGCCCGCGGCACCGCCATCATTCCGCACATCTTAAAAGCATGCCCGTCGTGGGTTCTAACCGCGTATGAACCGTCCGCCGTAGCAAGGGGTGACTATCCGGCTACGTGGTACTCAAGTCCTGCAAAAGGCCGGCATGATCGCGTAGGCCATTACGCCAATAATAATAATAAGAAGAAGAGGAATAACATAGCATAACAGCCCACACCCGGAGAAGAGATTGGCTTATCTTTGTTGCTGCCGTGTTACCGCTGTGACGCGACAAATGCACGGAATGCAATCGACCAAAACATTAACCTACCGAGCCGAACCCATTTCCATGGCAGTGCCGGTCGCTCGGCGTCATGATATCGACTCTGAGCCAACAAGCCGCCGGATTCTGGACGGACAGGTACAGCACCATACGCGCACCGTAATAAACAAATCCAGAATCCTCTTTTGTATGGATTCAATTCAAAATGTTGTTTCCATTTGCATCCGCTAGCTGAATTGGAAAGAAACGTGCTACATATCACACGCACGTTTGCTTCGATCGTGTGTCTTTTTAATACCCCCAACAGCAGAACCGGTCGCAAAGATGGTGGTGCCAATTAAATGGTTGTATTGTCTTCTAGGTAGCGGTAATCGATCGGACGGCGTGCAGTGCGTTTTCTAAGAATGCATGGAGTGTGTAGACGCAGCCGGTGACAATGCACGCATTAGAATCAAACAGTTTTGGAGTTCCCGCACGCACACACAAACACACGCGCACGCACGAACGCATGCACGCATGCACGAATGCACGAATGCACGTACGCGCGTACGCGAGCACGCACCCACGAAAGCGCGCAGGCGAGCACACACCCCCATTAACCCCCACCCCTCCCGCATGATCGATTACGGCTACCTTATCGGAAGAAAGGCTGGTTCCTCACTCAAAGCACCGGGAGGGGAGGGGGATCGCGGCATGATAGAGTGGACGATCACTTTCCCCGCGCTGTGTGTGTGTCCGTGTGTGTGTGTCGTGGCCAGAAAACTCGAGACAAATTCCGGCACATTGAAAAAAAAATTTTTTTATTGCCACTATACACCGTGCTACATGATGCTTAGAAGGTCGTTGAAGCATCAAACATGTTCAAATTAAAAAATATTAGATTAGTGTTAGACGTTCTCCTACGCTTGTTTGAAATAGGCTTCTTCGCCTTCAATTGGCAGGGGCATCGAATGGTCTCATCAGCAGCGGCACGAAATAAAATAAACCATCAATACACCGATAACACTTTAAATCCCAAAATGAACCAGCTTCTCCCGCATCGTCAAGGTCACACACAATAAATAAATGCTATACCCACCAAATACAATACACAACCGCAATGTACATATACACCAACGCATACACACAATCAGCTGACGGCGAAAGGCACGGGCTGAAGCGCAAGTAGGCAAGGCAGGGAGGGGAAAGGGAGTGAGAGGAAGAGAAGGAAGGAATGGGCGCCAATATTTTTTGAATTTTTCGGCCGTTTTTTTGCTCCGCCGTCTGAAATAGTTCATCCATTCCTTCAGCAGATGGCGCTCGTTCCGCACCTAAAAACTGCAAGAAATACGCCGACTATCGTAGTTTTGGCTGAAGTCTAGCGTATTTTTTTGCGTATTTTTTGACGCAAAACTACGCAAAAAACTACGCAGAAAACTGCTCGAATTTGCGCAACGGGTACAAAGCTAGAATTAGATTCGAGTACCTACTCGAAAACACGGTGTCCCGCCATGCAATTGACAGCGATTTGCGAGGGCGCGCGAGCCCGCCATGCAATTGACAGCGATTTGCGAGGGCGCGCGAGGGCTCGCACGCCATACAAGTTCACCGCCCCAGAGCCCTCGCATTAAAGAGCTTGCGAGCCTTCGTAGTTTTTTCACACCTAGTTTTAGCAGTTATAATTATAGCGAGAGCAGGTATAACAGTGCGATTTGTAGCATACTAAACACC
Organism: Anopheles arabiensis; assembly: GCF_016920715.1. NCBI lineage: Eukaryota > Metazoa > Arthropoda > Insecta > Diptera > Culicidae > Anopheles > Anopheles arabiensis. The sequence goes on from NC_053518.1 coordinate 54,986,704, forward strand.
TGAATTTTGACATTTTAGTTTTTAAAAATCCACAAAAATTTAAATAGTGATCTTTTCGCCAAATACTACCGCACAAAAAATAATCCTTGAATAAAAATCAACGATTTTTTAAAATACCATAAGATTTCGAGCACATGAAATCTTTCGCAACCCTCGCAATGTTTGACGGGAGGGCTCGCACGCCATCAACCCGTCAAACATTGCGATGGTTGCGAAAGATTTCATGTGCTTGAAATCTTATGTTATTTAAAAAATCGTTGATTTTTATTCAAGGATTATTTTTTGTGCGGTAGTATTTGGCGAAAAGATCACTATTTAAATTTTTGTGGATTTTTGAAAACTAAAATGTCAAAATTCAGGTGTTTAGTATGCTACAGTTTGCACTGTTATACCTGCTCTTGGGGTGCTATAATTATAACTGCTAAAACTGAAAAACTACCAAGGCTCGCTAGCTCTTTCATGCGAGGGCTCTGGGGCGGTGAACTTGTATGGCGTGCGAGCCCTCGCGCACCCTCGCAAATCGCTGTCAATTGCATGGCGGGGTATAACAGTGCAATTTATAGCATACTAAACACCTGAATTTTGTCATTTTATTTTAAAAAATCCACAAAAATTTAAATTGTGATCTTTTCGCCAAATACTACCAAACACAAAAAATAATCCTTGAATAAAAATCAACGATTTTTTAAATAACATAAGCAACCCTCGCAATGTTTGACGGGGACTTTGGGCATAACAATAAACACAAATTGTAAACAACAAGTTGTCACTTTTCGCCGACCTCTTTGTTTCAGAGCGTTTCTACATACACCGAGAATGCAGCTGAGAAAATAACTGACAGCATGCTTTGACAGCGACTGACAGCATTTTCGATGAGAGAATTCTCCTCGGCATGCAAAAGAACGATGGAGCTGAGAAAAAATTGAATTGGCAGTTTATAGCGATCGATCAATTATAGTGTGCATTTTTGCCGTCTAATAATCGTAGATATATTATTAAGAAGTAAAAGAAACTTTTTTGACTTCATTTTAGCGATTAAAATGGTTTTTTCAACATCAATTTAAAAGTCTCATCTCGGCGCTTTTCAGACTTCTACACACACCAGCGTGAGAAACCGGTTGTCAATTCTCTCTCAGCCGTCTCTCAGCTGCACTCTCGGTGTATGTAGAAACGCTCTCATACAACAAACACACTGCCTAACAACGAATTACGAATTATACTTGATCGTTTTTTCAAGTCTATGAAACGATATGATAAAAAAAACAAGGGCAATACTAAGCACCACACATTTTATCAATTTTGAAGTTTAAGAAAAATATTCAGCTTTTGCAATGTAAATATGTAAATGTAAATATAAACTCATCCTCGTTAGTTAGGTTACCACAAAGATGGCATATGTAGCATGTACAGTCAACTCTCTCTTATTTGAGATCCGATGGGACTCCCAAATAAGAGGGATTTGAAAATTTCAGAGATTGAAACAGAATTAAAAGATAATCTCATTCTTATAAACAAGAACGAGATACAGTGAAATCTCTCTATCATGTAGTCTCTTCAAAATGAAATATTTCTTTAAGAGGAACATCATGACGGGACCGGAATGTTACATACATTTTATGTCTCTTTAAAATAAATGTCTCTCTAAGACGAATATCTTTCAAGCTGCATACGCGATTTGGCAGCCAAAATTCGTTAAATTGAATTTTTCGGTGATAATTTACATAAATATTGGTCCAACGATGCTATGATTTTTGTCGTGGTTTCTTAGATAGTTCATAGCAACACCTATATTAGTTTTCCTCAACATGTATATCTCTCTAAGCTTACTGTCCCTTGAAGATTCACCTTAGAAAGCACTCGACAAATTTTTGAGGTAAAGGGCCAAATTGTGTAAATGATCAAGAGCCGTAGGCCAATTAATTTAGCACTTAAATTATTACATTATAAAAGATTTCAAACCAAATAGTCGGATAATGATATCAAGCTAAACGATTGGTAATATTGTTGTTTTTAAGTAGGAATATCATTCAAGCAAGATTAAAGATTATTTAATTCTTATTATTAAAACTAATTGTAATTGTAGTACGGTAGTCATTTCTCAGTTGCTTCTTAAAGCGCATCCTTGTCACAAACACTATTTTTTGGATAAAAAAATCATTACTATTGCCGTAGCTTTGAACAAGCAAAATGATCGTATTTATGGAGCATGTTTTGATATACCAACATTTAACAGATTTATGATCTACAAGCAGTCAAACGATATCAAAATTCATCATGATACAAAAAATCATTTGGGTAGCTATATCGACCAAAGAGGAATTGTCATTGTTTTTCATTATCAAAAGCCATTTTAAGCCTTGCGCTACAATACATTTGGGAAAAGACAGTTTTTGCTTCCAACAGGGTTCAGCTTCAAACCATAAGGCTTCAACGAAGTTGTGCTTGCGGATTACAATGACTTTGAAAAGCGTTTACGTGCGGTTATCAAACACAAGTAAAAAAATTTATAAATAAACTAAAACAAATGAAATTTTACTACTTAAATATGTTGTACACATCGATTCCGCAGATGAATAGAAACTGGTTTGAATTTTGAGATTTACAAAAGTGTATCATTTTTAAATTGGCACTATATATATAAACCCACAAAATTTAGCTGATAAAAGACGCATGTAAAGTTATTATAAAAAATATTGAATCGATTCTTTATTGTACTTTGAATGAGCAAGTCCAAAAATTGTGCCATAGAGTCCACTTATCGAACCATCAAGTTCAATTCCCGTAAGAAAGAGTCACGAAAATATCCCAAAATTGGGACCCTTTCCGTTGTAACTTCGTAGGCTGAAATTTCAGCCTGTCAGCTGTTGCATTCCGCCATGCAATTGACAGCGATTTGCGTTCACCGCCCCAGAAAGAGCTTGCGAGCCTAGTTTTAGCAGTTATAATTATAGCACCCCGAGCAGGTATAACAGTGCGATTTGTAGCATACTAAACACCTGAATTTTGACATTTTAGTTTCAAAAATTTAAATAGTGATCTTTTCGCCAAATACTACCGCACAAAAATAATCCTTGAATAAAAATCAACGATTTTTTAGCACATGAAATCTTTCGCAACCCTCGCAATGTTTGACGGAAGGGCTCGCACGCCATCAACCCGTCAAACATTGCGATGGTTGCGAAAGATTTCATGTGCTTGAAATTTTATGGTATTTTAAAAAATCGTTGATTTTTATTCAAGGATTATTTTTGTGCGGTAGTATTTGGCGAAAAGATCACTATTTAAATTTTTGTGGATTTTGAAAAGTAAAATGTCAAAATTCAGGTGTTTAGTATGCTACAAATCGCACTGTTATACCTGCTCTCGGGGTGCTATAATTATAACTGCTAAAACTAGGTGTGAAAAACTACGAAGGCTCGCAAGCTCTTTAATGCGAGGGCTCTGGGGCGGTCAACTTGTATGGCGTGCGAGCCTCGCGCGCCCTCGCAAATCGCTGTCAATTGCATGGCGGGCTCGCGCGCCTCGCAAATCGCTGTCAATTGCATGGCGGGACACCGTGTTTTCGAGTAGGTACTCGAATCTAATTCTAGCTTTGTAGCTACCCGTCAAACATTGCAAACCGCTGCGCAAAGCGATCGAAAACTTCTCACCCTCTCGCTCAATTTAGCTAGAGAGCAAGGACCATTAATGATAAATCGTGGCGAAAGGACGAGGAAGAGGGGAAGGAGGGGAGAAAGAGATCGTGTTTGTGAACAATTTTCGGCTATTATCATTTTTGCGCCAACACGGCCGCGCACAGGAGCTTTTTATCAGAAAGAGTCCAACACATACAGCGCGCTCTCTCGAACGATCGTAAACGCTTCAATCGATCAAGAGCTTTGATCGGTTCTTCGGACGTTTCTGCTCGCTTTCTCGATCGGTTTCGGCGGAAAGCGAGCTAGAAACCGAGTTCAAAAACTGCTTGATTTTGTTCTGCGGGAAGGGTTGCGAAAGATTTCATGTGCTCGAAATCTTATGATATTTTAAAAATCGTCGATTTTTATTCAAGGATTTTTTTGTGCGGTAGTATTTGTCAAAAGGATCACTTTTTAAATTTTTGTGGATGTTTGAAAATTAAAATGTCAAAATTCAGATGTTTAGTATCCCGTTTAACATTGCGAGGGTTGCGTGTGGTATCATCTGCTCGAGATCTTATAGTGTATGAAAAAATCTTTGATTTTTGCTCATAATTTATATTTTTTTCGGTGGTATTCATCGAAAAGATCACTAGATCTAATTTTGTGGATATTTGCAAAATAAAATGTCAAAATTCAGGTGTTTAGTATGCTACAAATCGCACTGTTATGCCTGCTCTCGGGGTGCTATAATTATAACTGCTAAAACTAGATGTGAAAAAACTACCAAGGCTCGCAAGCTCTTTAATGCGAGGGCTCTGGGGCGGTGAACTTGTATGGCGTGCGAGCCCTCACGCGCCCTCGCAAATCGCTGTCAATTGCAGGGCGGGATCTGAATATCATCGATATTTTGTTTAAGAAGCACGAAATAGGTACATAAATCAATTAGAATCATGCATTTTTGCATTATTATCATAGCAATGGGTCACAACTGCGCCAAATAGCTAGTTTGTTTACGCTTTTTCACGAACGTCAAATTTTGTCACTTTTTGTTAACTTTTGTCAACTTTATTTCCTGGCTGCTCCAGGTTACGAAAAATTTGTAACGGTGTTACGGCAACGCCGTTACGGTGAGGGTGTTACGGTGACGGTGTGTTTCTCATTGGTTGCTCTTCTTCGTACCCCCCTGTGCAAAGCGACGGAAGAAATCATTCCCTTTCGCGCATTTTCTCAGGCCTTCTTTTTCCCTCCTACGGCAAATTTGTCGAGCAGCGTTTCGAGCTACCCGTCCCTGGCTCCGCCTCCTACCCCTCGCCTGAGCGCGCTGTCACAGGTTTGGATGTGTTGGTGCGTCAGACGGCCAATCGCTGTCAGCCGTCGTCCGTGCTTTTTCCCTCCATAGCGCTATCTCTTTCACGCGTGTGGTCAATGGTCGCGAGCTGTTGTGGCGCTGCATTTGATTTTTCACAAATCAAACCAAAGAAGCGCAATGAGTTCAATCGCTGCAATGTAAAAATAACTAACGAATCGCTAGCTCACGCTGGAGGGTTGGCTGTGCAACGCGCAGAACCCTATTTCGAAGTAGCGCACGCAACACAGGTGGCCATGGCCGTGCATAGGAAAGCTTAAACCTAATTGCATAAAGCATAACTTTATGTGACACTATGCTTTTCCTTTCGTATGTCGTAGATTACATAGATAGGCTGAGCCGTCTGCGCAAGGGTGTGAGGGTGCGTGTGTGTGCAACACTGACGCCAAATGTGTATTCTTCCGGAATGTAATGATCCATCGGTCAAAGAAAGGAAGGTGTTCATGACGGTGTTTTTTTATTGTGGAGCTGCATCCTTCCCCCTGCCTGCAGCGTATGCATCGGGCAGGATACAGTGTAGCAGTATGCAAGTTGCCCGCTGAATAGGAGCGGGCCCGCGGCACCGCCATCATTCCGCACATCTTAAAAGCATGCCCGTCGTGGGTTCTAACCGCGTATGAACCGTCCGCCGTAGCAAGGGGTGACTATCTGGCTACGTGGTACTCAAGTCGTGAAAAGGCCGGCATGATCGCGTAGACCATTATGCCAATAATAATAATAATAATAATAAGAGGAAGAACTTAGCATAGCAGTCCACACCCGGGTAAGAGTTTGTCTTGACTTTGTTGCTGCCGGGCTATCGCTGTGACGCGACAAATGCACGGAATGCACTCGACCAAAACATGAACCTACCGATCCGAACCCATTCCAAGGCAGTGCCGGTCGCACGGCGTCATGATACCGACTCAAAACCAACAAGCCACCAGATTCTGGACGGACAGGTGCAGTATCATACGCGCACCGTAATAAACCAAACCAGAATTCTCTTTTGTATGAATTCAATTCAAGTTTTGTTTCCACTTGCGTTCGCTAGCGGAATTGGAAAGAAATGTGCAACATATCACATGCACGTTTGCCTCGTTCGTTTGTCTTTTAATACCCCAACAGCAGAACCAGTCGCAGTGGTGCCAATTAAATGGTTGTATTGTCTCTAGGTAGCGGTAATCGACCGGGCGGCGTACAGTGCGTTTTCTGAGAATGCATAGTGTATCGGTGCTTGGCATCGCATCAGATCAAACATGTTCACGCACACACACACGCACGCGCACGCGCGAAATCGGCAGCGGCACGCGATCGCCGCATCTTCAGCACTTACAATACCGCGCATATCATCAACGCATTGAGGGGGGCGCGCGGCATATCATTTTTGCATGCCGCGTTTTCCAGATGGCGCACACATAAATTTTGCTACTAGCGATCGTGATTTTTAGAAATCGTTGAAGCATGCATGTTCAAATTTGACCGATTGTTTGCGTTAAATTGATTATTATTAGTGAAATGGTCTCATCGGCATGCATTTAAAACATGTCGATATATATAATATTTAAATATATAAATATATATATATATATATATATATATATATATATATATATATATATATATATATATATATATACACATATATATATATATATATATATATATATATATATATATATATATATATATATATATATATATATACATATATATACATATATACATATCATGTTTCAAATTGATTAGACGAAAGCACCATTTTCGCAAATATCGACATGCCTTTTCTTTCCGCAAGCTCGATTCACCTCAACACACGTTTGATCAACACCCAATCAATTCAATTGATAAACAAAACTTGGCCCAGCACCAGTTAAAACAGTTTCAACGGCTTTAAAAAAATATTCCACAAAAAAAAAATACAATTCTATCAACCAGATCGAATCCGTACGGTTGAAAGTAACTGCTAGATCAAAACAACCGGTCAGCAAAAATGCCCGAGTACGGTGCACGTGTACCCGCTGCGCAAAATCGAGCAGTTTTCTGCGTAAAATCAAAAATACGCAAAAAATACGCTAGACTTCAGCCAAAACTACGATAGTCGGCGTATTTCTTGCAGTTTTTAGGTGCGGAACGAGCGCCATCTGCTGAAGGAATGGATGAACTATTTCAGACGGCGGAGCAAAAACGGCCGAAAAATTCAAAAATATTGGCGCCCATTCCTTCCTCCTCTTCCTCTCACTCCTTTTTCCCCTCCCTGCCTTGCCTTACTTGCGCTTCAGCCCGTGCCTTTCGCCGTCAGCTGATTGTGTGTATGCGTTGGTGTATATGTACATTGCGGTTGTGTATTGTAATTGGTGGGTGTTAGCATTTATTTATTCGTGTGTGACCTTGAAGATGCGGGAAAAGCTGGTTCATTTTGGGATTTAAAGTGTTATCGGCGTATTGATGGTTTATTTTATTTCGTGCCGCTGCCGATGAGACCATTTAATGCCCGTGCCAATCGAGGGTGAAGAAGCCTATTTCAAACAAGCGTAGGAGAACGACTAACACTAATCTAATATTTTTTAATTTGAACATGTTTCATGCTTCAACGATCTTCTAAGCATCATGTAGCACGATCTATAGTAGCAATAAAATCTTTTTTATGTGCCAAAATCTGTCTCGAGTTTTCGGGTCGCGACATACACACAACGCGGGAAAGTGACCGTCCACTCTATCATGCCGCCCCCTCCCCTCACGGTGCTTTGGATGAGGATGCGCTACAAGTTAAGCCAGCAATTCTACCGATAAGGTAGCGGAAATCGATCGTGCGTGTACGCGCGTTCGGGGTGTGTTTCGCGTACGCGCGTGCATGCGTGCGTGCGCGTGTGTGTGTGTGCGTGCGGGAACCCCAAAACTGTTTGATTCTGATGCGTGCATTGTCACCGGCTGCGTCTACACACTCCATGCATTCTCAGAAAACGCACTGTACGCCGCCCGGTCGATTACCGCTACCTAGGAGACAATACAACCATTTAATTGGCACCACTGCGACTGGTTCTGCTGTTGGGGGTATTAAAAAGACAAACGAACGAGGCAAACCATATATATATATATATATATATATATATATATATATATATATCTATATATATATATATATATCTTCTATATATATATAAAGATATCTCGTGTCACGATCAACCTCCGAAACGGCTGTGTCAAGCTGCAGGCGGACCCTGTTACTGTTGATGAAAATGTTAACAAATTTTCTAGCTTGCTGGACATTACAAACATTGACCGTCACCGTACGCATGTCCACCGACGTGCGTTTTTTTTCTTGTTTCTTTTTTCTTTAAGACTTAAAAATCATTCAGATGTTACACTAAACTTAATTTATTAATGATTTTCTAACTCCCATACAAAGAGCAGGATTGTTGTTGTGTTGTATACGACACTTTGACACTTGGTGTAAGGTGCCTGGCGGTTTATATTCGATGATCGGATCCTGAGGGGATACGGAAATGATACAACTATCCCAAGTAAAAAAACCAATAATGGAATATTTTAGTTGTTTCGGAATAACTCAGTTTGTCGGGCCAGCTAGTATATATATATACAGTGGAGCGCCGTTTATCCGGGCTTCTAGGGACTTGAACTCGCCCGAATAAGCGAATAACACGTGTAATGAGTCAAATGATTATTTTATTACCAATTGCTGATTAGGTTTTGGAAAATTTTCTTATTTTCTGATAAAAATAACCCAGTTTTCATTAACTTCATGTTTTTCCAACGAGAATATTTGAAATTTGCCATTAATTATAGTGTTTTTTGTTATGGCAATGTGCTCTTATAACCGCTTTTTCGAATATCCTCCATAACGCAATGTCACCTTTGTATTGAGCTGTCATTTCTCAACAGCACGGATAAACGGAAAGCCGGATAAAAGGTACCCGAATAAACGGCACTCCACTGTATATATATATCCATCGATCGAAATAATAGGATTATTACAAAGATTAGATGTAGATGTTAATTACACTCCGTCAAATCACAGCGAGGAAAACGGAATAGTAGAAAGGTTCCATTCAACCTTAACCGAACTCTCACACACGTAGTTGTTATTATATATTGTCGTGCAATATTGTACCAGTTATATCAGATGCATTGTTATAACTGCTTAGATCGAGCGTCCTCCCACGATTCAATATCATACTTATACAAGTCAAGTTTTTTTTTCCCTCAGTTCAGCATTAGGTACTATTTACAAACATATAAAATAGTCTAACCCTTAAATTGAGTCTCTAAACTACGTCCTTCGCTTCCTCTTTACTTTAGACTTATGTAACCTGATGAATCTACTGTCAAAAAATGTTTTTCTTCGATTTTCCCTAACTGTAACTGTTGTGAGCTAACCTGGCCCGGACTCATTCACGGCGGTAACTCACGGATGACAGCAAATCGTCATCTGTCAATGTATGCGTGTGATCTATCCGGGGGTCATCGGTTGCGCGGACGTTGACCGCCAAACACCAGCGCGCACTGAAGAACTAGCGGTCAGCAAGGAAGCGTGCTCGAGGCCAACACCAATTGTAACCAAGTGAAGTTGAATGTATACGTTAGTAAATTTATTAGTAACGCGTGAGTTTTATTCGACCACCTCTGCGATCGAAAGAACATAAAAGTGGCGACGAGTAAAAAAAAGCGACGTAAAAAAAAAGGATTTTTTTTTTCATAGCATTTCGACTGTGAGTGAAGTTGTGCTGTTCGAAAAATTACGCGCCCGCGAGCAAAACGCAGAAAGATGAACACCGGCGAAGATGGTGCACCGGACTTCTCTATGGAAGTGGACCAGAGAAGAGCATCCCTGCTGCGTGCGAGTGCGTTTGCCCTGTCGCAGCATCTTTTGCCGCCCACCAGCGAAGGGCAAGCGTCGATGGTGCAACCGCCATCGCAGAATGCAGCTTCGCAGCCATCGCCAGCCGCAGTTCCAGCGCCCACCACCGATTCGGCGATGATGATGCAGATGATGCAAGAGCAGATGCAGCAGCAGCAGCAGCTCATTTCGCGTATGCTGCAACAGCCACAGTCACAAGTTACAAACCAGCAAAGCCAGGCCTTCCCGACGCAGGTCATTGCCCCCAGTAATCCGGAGTTGATTATTGAGGCGTTGTCGGGTAGCATCACCGAGTTCCGGTACGAGGCGGAATCCGAAATAACTTTCGATACGTGGTTCGCGCGCTACGAGGACCTGTTCGCACAGGATGCCTCCCGCCTCGACGATGCAGCAAAGGTGCGCTTACTGGTGCGCAAGTTAGGCCCTGCGGAGCACGCACGCTACGCTAGTTTCATCCTGCCCAGCGTTCCTCGGGAGATACCGTTCGATGAAACGGTGAAAAAGCTGAAGGCCCTTTTTGGGAGAGCTGAAACGCTTGTGAGTAAGCGCTACAAGTGTTTGCAGCTAACGAAATCTCGTACGGAGGATTTCGTGTCATTTGTTTGCCGCGTGAACCGCTCCTGCGTCAACTTTCAGCTGTCCGCAATGAGCGAGGAGCAGTTCAAATGCCTGATATTAGTGTGCGGCTTAAAGGATGATGCTGATGCGGACGTGCGCACGAGACTTCTCTCTCGTATCGAGGAGAGAACCGACTTCACGCTAGAGCAGCTCTCCGCTGAGTGTGAGCGAATCTCCAGCTTGAAGGTGGATAGCGCCATGATCGCTACTCAGGCGGAGGAGCAAATCCTAGCACTAAGAAGTAGAAGCAATGCACAACAGCAGGCGAGCAAGTGGAAACAAAGAAAGCAGTACCAGCATACGAGGAACAGTGATAATGTAAACAAACCACCTGGGCCGTGTTGGTTATGTGGTGAGGCTCATTGGGCAAGTGAGTGCTCATATGCTCTGCACAAGTGTCGCGATTGTAACGTAACCGGTCACCGAGAAGGTTTTTGCAACCAGTAGAAAAGAGGCAACAAAAAGGGGAAGTACAAGAAAAAAAAACGCACGTCGGTGGACATGCGTACGGTGACGGTCAATGTTTGTAATGTCCAGCAAGCTAGAAAATTTGTTAACATTTTCATCAACAGTAACAGGGTCCGCCTGCAGCTTGACACTAGATCGGATATTACAGTAATCGGACGAGAAACGTGGCAGCAGCTGGGTAAGCCAACACTGAAGCCGGTAGCAGTCCACGCAAAAACAGCATCTGGGTCCCGCCTTGAATTGGATGGTGAATTCGAGGCACAGATAACGATCGGTGACAGAACGCCGTCCCCATGGACCAGTTTTGCAACAAGGTGGAAGCAGAGGGAGTGAAATGGGAGAGCCGATTCCCTGCATTGTTTAAAGGCAACGGATTGTGTACCAAGGCGAATGTACACATTCAGCTCAAGCCAAATCACCGTTCTGTGTTTTTTTCCTAAGCGCCCGGTAGCGTATGCGATGCGAGCAACGGTGGACAAGGAGCTCGATCGCTTAGAGGATCTAGGGGTGATTACTCCGGTGGATTATTCGGACTGGGCGGCCCCAATTGTGGTGGTGAGGAAGCAGAACGGCAGCGTGCGGATATGTGGAGATTATTCAACTGGGTTGAATGCAGCTCTTCAATCGTACGAATATCCACTCCCACTCCCAGAGGATATTTTTGCAAAACTGGCACAATGCAAGTATTTTTCAAAAATTGATCTAACGGATGCATTCTTGCAGGTAAAAATTAAAGAGGAATATCGTCCACTCCTGACGATTAACACGCATCGCGGATTGTACCATTACAACCGTCTACCACCTGGCATTAAAATTGCTCCAGCCGCGTTCCAGCAACTCATCGATGCAATGCTCTCCGGCCTAAAATGTACATCTGGGTACATGGATGATGTAGTTGTTGGTGGCAAAACAGAAAGCGAGCACGATGAGAATTTGCTCAACCTTTTCCGGCGCATAAAGGAGTACGGATTTACAATCCGAGCGGAAAAGTGTTCGTTTAAAATGCCAAGGATAGAGTACCTGGGTTTTGTTATCGACAGGCAGGGTCTCAGACCAAACCCAGCGAAAATAGATGCGATCCTGAAGATGCCAGCACCGACGAACGTTAGTGAGGTTCGGTCTTTTCTGGGTACTGTGAATTATTACGGAAAATTTGTACCAAAGATGCGAGAATTGCGATACCCGCTGGATGCATTGCTCAAAAACGACACCAAATTTGTTTGGACACGGGAGTGCGCAAATGCTTTTAACAGGTTCAAAGACCTGTTAGCATCCGACTTGCTGCTGACGCACTACGACCCGAATGCAGAGATAGTGGTCTCTGCCGATGCATCGTCGGTTGGACTAGGCGCGACCATAAGCCACAGGTACGCGGATGGCTCGCTGAAGGTTGTTCAGCACGCATCGAGAGCCCTTACGAAGGCTGAAGCAAATTATAGCCAAATTGACCGCGAAGGTTTGGCGATTATATTTGCTGTGAAAAAGTTTCATAAGATGCTATTTGGGCGCCACTTCCGACTGCAAACCGATCATCGACCCTTGTTGCGGATTTTCGGGTCACATAAGGGTATACCAGTGTACACGCCAAATAGGTTGCAGCGGTTTGCATTGCAGTTGCTGATGTACGACTTTACCATCGAGTACGTACAAACCGATAAGTTTGGCAATGCGGACGTGCTCTCAAGGCTGATATACGAGCACGCAAAACCGGATCCGGAATACGTAATCGCAAGCGCTGAGTTGGAAAATGATGTAAGTTCCATAGCATCATACTGTATTAATATATTTCCACTCAATTTTAGAGACGTTGCGAAGGCCACGGAGTCCGACCCTGTCCTGAAGAAGGTTTACGGATACATCATGGAAGGGTGGCCCCAAAATGTCGCGTATGCTGCAGAGCTGGCTTGCTTTTACCACAGAAGCGAAGCCCTAACCACGGTGCGTGGTTGCATTTTGTTTGGGGAAAGAGTGGTGAAAGCTGCAGCAGCGTTGCTTGAAGCAACTACATGAAGGGCACCCCGGTATCCAGCGAATGAAGTCGAAGGCCCGGAGTTACGTGTACTGGCCATCCGTTGATAAGGACATAACGGAGCACGTAAAGGGATGCCATGCTTGTGCGATAGCGGCAAAGACTTCACCTCGCGAAAAACCTGTTCCCTGGCCAGCGACACAGAAACCTTGGGAACGTATTCACATCGATTTCGCTGGGCCAATCGATGGTTACTATTTTCTGATCGAGGTAGACGCGTTTGCCAAGTGGCCAGAGGTGATACGAACGCGAAGTACCACATCAGCAGCAACGATCGCGATACTGAGGTCAATCTTTGCGAGATTTGGATACCCGGAAACGATGGTGAGCGACAACGGGCCACAATTTGTCAGCGCTGAGTTTTCGGAGTATTGCAGTAGTCGCGGTATACAGTACGTCACAACTGCGCCATTCCATCCGCAATCGAATGGGCAGGCGGAGCGCTTGGTTGACACCTTCAAGCGGTCGATGAGGAAGATCCAGGAAGGGGGAACAACGCAGGACGAAGCGCTTGACGTTTTTCTGGCGAGAAACCGGTCAACCCCCAACGCTATTTTGCCGGACATGCAGTCGCCAGCTGAAGCCATGCTAGGCAGAAAAATCCGAACAGCGTTGGAACTGCTGAAACCTCCACCTGCAGCGCAAGCAGAACCGGCCAACTTGGATAGACGATTTCAGCGTGGTGACCTCGTCTACGCCAAGTTCTATGCGCGGAATTCATGGAAGTGGGTTCCGGCGCAAATCATACGAGAGTTGGGCAGCGTTATGCTCGAGGTGCAGACGAACAATCAACGGGTTCACATGCGCCATTTGATCCAGCTGCGAAAACGTGATTCGGCCGTGGGGGCTTCCAGCGAGGACGTGGACATAGATCATTTGCCGTTTGATCTGCTGAAGGATTTAAATTATGTTTTTCAATGCTCTTGTTTTGGTACGTTTGTAGTCTTACAATTACTTCATCGAATAGTTTCTTAGTATTTTCTAAAATTAGTTCCAGATTAAGTGGCCTTTCATCGTTTTCTTTCATTCCTAAAAATACTTCTATAGGTTTTAATTTAGTTGCGCTATGAATAGTGGAATTGTTAAGGGAAGTTGATATCTTGTAAATTTCCTTATTACATAAATCATTATATTTTTCTTTAATGCAAAGAAAAATTTCGGTTAAGGTTGAATGGAACCTTTCTACTATTCCGTTTTCCTCGCTGTGATTTGACGGAGTGTAATTAACATCTACATCTAATCTTTGTAATGATCCTCTTATTTCGATCGATTTAAATGCTAATTCATTGTCGCAGACTATTAGTTTTGGGGTGCCAAAAGTGGTCACAAGTTTGATCAAACTTCTTTTAACATCTACGATTGAACGGGATTTTAATGAAATAATCATTGCAAATCGTGATAATTTATCTACAGCTGATAGAAACATATATGGTTGAGAGATAAAAATATCAATGTGAAATATATCCAACGGTTTAGATGGAATAGGTGAGTGTGCAAATTTAATTTTATAAGGATGTCTTTCATATTTAATACTAAGGCAAATTTTACATAAGTTAATAATAGATCTAATTTTATCTTTCATTTTTATAAAGAAATATTTTTGTACGATTGTATTATAGTTTTCTTCTATGCCTCTGTGTGCTCTATCATGAGTATGTTCTATGATCTCATTTTGTTCTTCCGCGGTAGTTACGTCTTGCAACATGCGTTGTGAAATTCTTAACTTTGAGGGCTTCATTTGTGAAAAATAAGTATCAAACACATCTTGCATCGTTTGAATAATTTCTACTGGACATAAAAACATGTAATTTTTGATGATTGCAAATCATGTCTAAAAATTTCGATGAAATCCTCCACAGTAAATTCTCTTTTGTTTATAGTTGTTCGGAAAACATGTGGGAAAATTTCCTCAACTGTCTTACTATACTCATCCTGATATTAGAGGATTATTTGGTTTTTTTTTAATTAATTGGCAATTCAGTCATTTGAATCGAATGCCCATTGTCACTTTTGGCTTAATGAGCAGTCATACTAGTATTGTTAATTTCATTTGCCTGGGTTAATCGTGACAGCCCATTCGCAACAACATTTTGTTTTCCTGGCCTATGATGTATCTCATAATCATATTCTTCTAACCTAAGTTCCATTTTCTCTATTCGTGATGAAGCTTTACTCATGTTTGTATGTGTTGGTAGATGAGATGTTTGTTTAAATGCGCCTGCATGTGTCTCAAAACCACCTTTTTTATAACTTCTTTTTTCGGTTCTATTAAGTTCCTCTGCTAACGTATACGCGTCTTTTAAAGAGTCCGGTTTGCTTGGTTGTATGAATTTAGAAAAATCCGAATTGAGCCCTAAAATTAATGCGTTTTTTTATCATTAAACCTATCACTCTCATGATCGCGTTTTCATGCCCTTCATTTTGTTTATCGAGAATAATATTTGTTCTTATCTCACAGAAGAGCGTTTGCTCTCAAATGCTGCAATGCTCTCAAAAATCAGAAAGAGAGAGATTATTTTGCTTTAGTTTCGAAATATCGTAAGTAAGTGAACCTAAATCTCGCCTTTCTAGGAAATGTTCTGACAATGATTCTTTTATAAGGGTCCAATTGAGTGGACAGTTCTTATTAAGCAAAACTTTGTTTGCTTTGTGCACAATTCGATTTCTGACATGGCCTAACCACATTTGATAAAAAAAACTATCCTCCGATCCGTTGCATATTGCCAACGTTCTTTCAACGGTGTCTATCCATGTTGTAATTGTATTGGTATTCCCCGCAAACTCTGGCAAATACTTACGCGGGTCTGGTATTTGCGTGAACCTTACCGCTTCGTCTACTGCTGCAGCCGCACTATTACACACGCGCTGATTTCGTAATTGCTGTGTCAAGCTTTCTATTTGCTCCTGCATGCTTTTGATAGTGTCTTCCATTATAGCTCGTTCACTTATACTCACTACCACGGCGAAGCGATTGGGTTCAAATTTGTTTCTGAGCAGCACGAATCCGCTGGTTTGCGTCGAGGGACGGTTTTACCGGATGCTCAGGATTTCGATCGTTGTTAACTCTTTGTAACCGGCTGATCCGCGATGGATGTACTCGATATCCAAATATTGACTCCAAGTGATGTTCGAAAGGGTCCGACTGCGCCAGTTATAGGTGAACTCTCATACACGTGGTTGGTATTATATTTTTCTCATGCGTTTTATTACAACGTGAGTTGTGAAGCAAAAAAACGATGCTTACGTTAACACGGTCAAGCAGGAAGAGAGCATTTGCTTGTATTGTGCTTGGATTTGTACCAGTTATACCAGATGTACTGTTATAACTTACATATATATATCTATCTTCTTCTTCTTCTTATCTTATATATATAATTAAGTTTTTATTTACAAAAAAATAAACTAACTTATCCTAACATAACCTAAATCCTAACTCCTAACTATAAAAAAATAAGAAAAAAACCTATCTCGTCCTAGACGTCTGTACTGCTCGGGAGATAACGGAAAAAGAGAGTTATCAGATCGTCTCTCGATCGAATGTCACCGTCACAAAGCTGCCACTACAGCCACGCGTATCACCGTTATACCAGTACCAAGGTTAATAATGGT
This sequence comes from Anopheles arabiensis, assembly GCF_016920715.1. NCBI lineage: Eukaryota > Metazoa > Arthropoda > Insecta > Diptera > Culicidae > Anopheles > Anopheles arabiensis. The sequence continues at coordinate 55,003,269 of NC_053518.1, forward strand.
TATACCATATAATTCGTCACGGGGGGAAAAGACGGACGTCCCCGGACGTATTACTATGACCTAATACAATGAATCTTATTTTTATGTCGCTTTATGTGTCTCGAATTCTCAAAAGTTCTATCTGTTACATTGTTTACTGATGTATTTCTTGCTCTAGGGTCTAAATTTTTTCTTATGTTAGGTTTTACATAAACTTCTTGACCTTCTCGAATCAAATGTGGAGTTTCTTTTCTAATATTTCCTTTCATTTGGTTTTGCCTAGATCGTTCAATATTAGTTTTCGCATTCGCAAATATTTTTTCCGCTTGTTCGTGTATAGTTATGGGCCTCATTTCATTTGTTTGATTGAACAATATTTCGTTCGGCGTATACCCAGTAGCTGAGTGGACAGTTGCATTGTATGATGAAACTGCTATTGGTATAAGCGCTTCTGTGTCCATGTCCACGAATTTATGTTTGTTTGTATTATAAATTTCTATTATTGTTGAGTGCGTTTTTTCTACTTGGCCATTGCTCTCTGATGATGATGCGTATGTCAGCGAGCAACCTAAATTGCATAAGAAATTTTTAAGTTGGATAGATCTGAACGTTGTTTCGTGATCGGTAATTATTTGTAATGGAATCCCAAAAATACTAAAATATTTGGCTAACGCATTCTTTACGTCCACCAGGTTTTTTGTATCTATAGGAATCATTTGCGCGAATTTTGAGAACGAATCTGCTAATGAAAGGAAGCTTTTCGAGTTTATGGAAAATATATCCATATGAACACGCTCCATCGGTTTATCGGTGGCTGGCCTCGGTGAGATCTTGATGTTATACGGCTTTCGTTCGTATTTGTGCATTTTGCACACAGGGCATGCGTTGACAGCAGATTTGATTCGATCATGCATCTTTGGGAAAAAGTATGACCTCTTCAACTGATTTTCGATTTCGTGTATACCTCGGTGAGCTCTCTCGTGTTCTCTTATAATTAGCTGGTTTTGCTCTTCAACGGATACCACATCTTTGACTTGGGAGTGTGTCATAACGATGTAACCGCTGCAGCTAAAATTATTTTTATAAGAGTTTTGTATTATTTGTATTAGGTTTTGTGAAGCAAGAATGGCCGTTTGTTTCCCGTTATGGAATTTACGTAATATGTCTGTTATCTTTGATTCATCGTAGTCGGTTCTACGTATAATGGTTCTTTTGTAATTTGGAAATGGTATTTCTATTAAGTCTTCATGTTGAGCAGCTAATTCAAAAACTATTTGATTGCGGTAGTAATTTAATGGCCTTTCGCTAGATTTAATATAAAAGTCGTCTGACGTACTTCCTGAATGATTTGTAGCTAAAATTGTTGTATTGGTTGAATTAATTTCGTTAGTATTTTCAGTTTTTCTGCTTAGGGCATCTGCTACAACATTAGCTCTTCCATCTTTGTATTATACAGAATATTGATAGTTTTCTAATTCTAGTCTCCAATTTAAGATTCTATTATTTTTGATAGAGGTTTTAATAAACGTTAGAGGTTTATGATCAGTGAAAAGTTTGAACTCATTTCCATAAAGATAAGCTTTGTATTTGCGGATTGCCCAAATGATTGCTATCAAAGCCTTTCAACTTTGTTTTGTATTTGCGAAAGTACCGCACCAACAGCAAAATCACTTGCGTCGGTGGTAAGAACGAAAGGTAAATTGAAATCCGGATATGCTAGTATTTGGTCTGATGCTATTGTTTCTTTTAATTTAGAAAATGAATCGATACACTCTGGGTCATTGATATTAATAGTCTGATCTTTTTTTAAGTATTTAGTTAAATGCTTACTAATTTTTGAATAATCTTTGATGAAACGACGATAATATCCTGATAATCCAAGAAATTGTCGGATTTGTTTTTCATTGGAAGGTATAGGCCAGTCCAATATTTTTTTCACTTTTTCGGGGTTTGGTCTTATACCATCAGGAGATATTATATGACCAAGAAATTCGGTCTCCCTTTTTAGGAATTCGCATTTGTCTAGCTGTATTTTTAAATTAAATTGTGCCAATCTTCCGATTACTGTTGAGACGTTTTCCAAGTGATCTTCTAAATTTGTTCCTACAATTACGATATCGTCCAAGTAAACATAATAGATTTTGCCAATAAGCTCAGCTAAAATGTTATTCATGGCACGTTGAAATGTAGCTGGCGCATTTTTCAGCCCAAATGGCATTCTAGTAAATTCAAAATGGCCATGGCTTGTCGAGAAAGCAGTTTTTTCATGATGCTCAGGGTGCATCTCAATCTGGTGAAACCCAGATTTCAGATCTAATATCGTGAAGTATTCTGATTTACCTAAGCTATCAAGAATATCTTCAATTTCTGGCATTGGAAACTTATCGTTTATCGTTTTGTCATTTAATTTCCTGTAGTCTATGACAACCCGTACTTTCTTTTTCCCAGATGCATCCATTTTCTTTTGCACCACCCAAATTGGCGATGAATAAGGACTTGTTGAAGGTTGAATAATAACAGAGTCGAGCATATCCCTGATTTGGGTTTCAACATCTTGCTTATAGACATGTTGGTAGCGGTATGTTTTAGTATAAACAGGCAAGTCATCGGTAGTGTTTATTTTATGTTTAATTATTGTAGTACTAGTTAGTTTTTCATTTAATTTCAAAAGGACGTCATGGTTTTTGATGACAGTTTCGAACAATTTCGATTTCTCGTAAAATGATAGATGATCTGTTCTTATTAATGATTCGATTATTTTTTTAGTTGGAATGTCATTACAAGCCGATGGAATAGGTGTTAATGTTTCGAAATTATTTACAGTCAAGTTCAATTTAGGTATGTGGGGAGTTGTTTTACTGGTAGATAATACTTTAACGAAAGTTTTATTATCTATAGAAGAATATAACCCACGTTCTATAATTATATTTTCTTATAAATTTTCAAAAGTTGGAACACACCAATCACCATTTTGATCGGTTTCAATTGATATTGTGTGGTGGTAAAATTTTTTTGAGGAAAATAATTTTTCGAACCAAATTTTTGTTTCGTTGATAACTACGACATTGTTTTTGAAATCTATGACGGTGTTTGTTTGACTCAAAAATTCAGTACCTATAATGCCGTCAAAAAAAAACGTGAAATTCCATAATGTAATAAGTTTGTGCTGGTATGTTTGGGCCTAAAAGCTTACAAATAGCTTTTTCTTGAATAATTTTAGTACCAAAAATATTTTTAATACTCACTTGCTCTGTTTTAATTGTGTTTTTGATAATACCAGGTCTTATAATATTTTTATTTGCTCCTGTATCTATGAGCATACGGATTTGCCTGTTGGTTTTGCTGTCCTTCACTTTTATGTAAGGTAAAAAATTAGAACAGTATTTTATGTTATGCTGGTTGATGGCGAATCCAAGTGAAAATTTTGTTCACAATTTGCATAGTTATCATCTTGTGAAGCAACCTCAAAATTATTAATCGTTCTTTTATTCAATGTGAGTCTGCTTCGCATTGAATTATCCACTTCCATAGGTTGTGGATAAGGTTCCCTATTGATGTTTTGATTTTGAGCAAAATGGCTATTTTGAGTGGTAGCTGTTCTATTATTTTGAAAGAAACTATTTTTTTGATGGTTGGGTGGTTTCTGGACCATGCAGTCTGCTGTTATTCCGTGTGATTTAAATTTACAAAGAAAAGCATAAGCCTCTTCAATGTCTTTGTGGCGGGCTGCCTGTATATGGCCAAAATACATTCCTTTCAATCCTGAGATAAAAGCAGCTAATCCATCTTCGTCAATAAATTGATTAATTACAGCCCAGTTATCTTTATAAGCTTGGGTCTGCTTAGCAATAGTTTTAATGCATTGAATTATTTCTTTTGTTTTTTGGTAGTACTTATGTATTGTCATTCCGTCGACCATTTTGTTTTGCCACAATTTACATTTATAAGTCGACAATTCCTGCCGATCCCCAAATGCATCAAAAATAATTTCTTTTAATGATTCAAAATCGTTGATACTTCCGGCTAAACAAAGAATATCCCTAGCTTTACCTTCGATTTTTTTTATTACTGCCGTTAAGTACATCTTAAAAACCTCACCAGTAACCCTACTTTTGAAAAGGTTAAGTGTTTCTTCTGTAGTGGTGAGCCATGTGGATAATTGTTTGCGATTCCCGTCAAATGATGGCAATGATTTTATAGGGTCGGGGATACGAAAAAAACTGGCTACATCGATAGATGGTTGGCTTTGCTGGATTGTCAAAACTGCAATTTTTTCTTGCAAATCTGCTATCGTTTGGTTCATAATTTTAAGCTGCTCTGTTGGTTCCATTTCTATAGTGTTAATATTGAGTTGGTCTAAATTAGGAAGTGAACTGTCTTGTAAAGGTATATTCGAATATTCTCCGGATAATTCCGAATCTGAACTCTCTTCTGAAGCCGATAGATTTTTGAACAAAACGCTAAGCTCGATTCGAGGCTTTACGTTAGCTGAACTGTTCACATGCATGCGTGTCGATACAATTGTTATAAGCAGCGGCAACCGATGCCTCGTGCTCTTGCTATTCGCACAATACACACAACGCACACTACTAACAATAAGTTCACTCGCGGACAACACGAGGACGATTCTTCTTCGATAATCTGTTGACCTATCTGGTAGTATCAATACAGATAGTTTACGACGATAAATAAAAAATCGATCGCAAACTCACATGGACACAAATACACTGTAGTTATTTCAAGCCTATCTGGTAGTGCTTGAAACTAACCGAATACACATTCACTATGAAAAGATGAAACGTACTCACGTGCTTTGGATATAAAAAAAATCCGATGGTCCGGTACCAGGTGTGTGCCGGGGGCCCCTCAAATCGAACAGCGGATGTAATCCTATAGCTGTTGATGCTGAATGCGGGAACCACTTACGTAACGAGGATTAATTCGTTATTTGCAACTATTTTTGCACTCTGATTTCAGCCTCCAATTGTCAAACTCCATACAAAAAACAAACTAGAATCGTGAAGGCCCCATTGATTTGTTACTTGGGATAGTTGTATCGTGCACGTATCCCCTCAGGATCCGATCATCGAGTGTAAACCGCCAGGCACCTCACACCAAATGTCAAAGTGCTGTTACAACACAACAACAATCGTGCTCTTTGTATGGGAGTAAGAAAATCATTAATAAATTAAGTTTAGTGTAAAATCTGATTGTTAAGTCTTAAAACCTATTCTCATACCACCATGAGGTATGTGCAAAGTTTCGTTGAAAATGATCCAGCCGTTTCGGAGTTTGCTCGCAACAAACACCGTGACACGAGATTTATATATATATATATATATATATATATATATATATATATATATATATATGTTTAGTTATCAAGGAAACAAAAATTTGGTTCATATATATGTATATATATATATATATATATATATATATATATATATATTTATATATATATATATATATATATATATATATATATATATGTATATATATATATATATATATATATATATATATATATATATATATATATATATATATATATATATACATATATATATAAATATATATATATATATATCTATATATATACATATATATATATATATATATATATATATATATATATATATATATATATATATATATATATATATATATATATATATATATATATATATATATTTATATATATATATATATGTATATTATGCATTAAATCATTTGTTTGCATACTGACGTTAGCTATATTGTTTATTATTCCTTGATATTTGATTTTCCTTACTAGTAAATAGTGATTGAAACCCTCATGTAACTGACTATCAATAAGTACTTCGGCTGGGACTGGGACATTTTTTCAATTTTTTTATTTACAGTAGAACGTTGATTATCCGGGCAGCTCGGGACCAGACGGTTGCCGGTTAATCGATTTGCATGGATAATGGTCCAAGAAATGTAAAATTCATATAAAAATTATAAAATCCACTAGTTTTATGATTATTTCACCCTGAATCAATCGATTAATCGTTAGTAGAATATTATTTCAATCAATAACTATAGGTTTAACAACTGTTCATGAACAAAAATGAATTTCATGAACAAAAATGAAAATACCACTAGACACTACAGAGCTGCACAAAAAACTGGTTGCCCACTTGGCTATCGCTGCAAATGCTCGCTGTACGCTTGAACAGCTGTCACATTTATGTGCACGGTTAAACCGCCCCCGGATAATCGACGTTCTACTGTATTTTCATTTAAACGGCAGTCCGCAAGACCACGAACGGTTTCCCATTTTGTTAATATCAACATGTCGTTTGGGGTATGATACAAAATTAGTGTATTAATCATAATAATAATTGAATGCGACTGTAAGTATAGCTTATACAACTAGTGAATTAATCATAATAACGAAGTTCAATTAGATGCGGTATTAATATAAATATTACTATAAATATAGTAGATGTTTATTATGTAATTGTTTTATGTGAATACAATATACAACATTTAATATTTTTACACTTAAATTTTCTATGTTTCTAATGTCTGATTACATAAATTCTTACGATAAAACTTCTCCCGTTACATCTATACATATTGAGCAATCATCCTAGCTTTAATATACGATTCGGCTATTCAAGAGTAACAGTAACAACTTTTTCTGATGTACCACCACCTCTCCCCCTCACAGAGTAACAGGGACAATATACCACATAATTCCGCCTCAAATGGTAGCTAGTGACACAAAAAATGTAAAAAAAGAAAGGGTCTGAAAACAAATCATGCGTGAGAAGTGTAGGCTAGTTATCGAACAAATATTTCAACAATCTGAACCCCAAAAAAGTATGGCAAAGTGTCTTTTTTCACAAAAGGAACATTGGCAAAAGAAAGCTCTAGCATATCCTATCCATTTTGCATGTGTCCATAGAAACACGCACCATCCTATGATTTACGAACCCATGATGCGATCCGTATAACCTGTCTTTTGACGTAGAATCTCTGCATGTGTAACTATTGAACTGAAAAAAGCAAATTCATACGAGTAAAAGGGGTTTGTCGACTTTTATACTTGTTAGAGTACATCGAAAACAACACAGGTTAGGCTCCGTTTACTTTTTATTTAGCAAAAACAGCCAGTATGTATTGCTATAGGGATTAGCCTTACATACAACTTATCTTTGACATTTCAGTAGAGCAGTATTTTATGCATCAACTCAACTTAATCATTTTTAACTGATTACAGCAATATACCAAAAAAGATTTTTTTAGTTTATTCGTAAAGATTGGTATGAAATTGAATGGATGATATTTAAATTACATTTGAATACAAAACATTAATATTTTACGTAGCTTACATCTTTAAATTGTTTTACTCTTGTTTTTTTGTCATGAAGCTCATAATGTTAAATCGAACTTTCTATGAACCGATTAATGAAATACAGGGTTTCGAGTCATATAAGGTATTGGCACAATATCGACCTCGTGCGGATTAGCCAAGGTGGATTAAAAATATTAGGTGGTGGGAAAGCGCCTTTGGGGGGTCGCTATAGTTGAGGGACTTAACGTCATTTTAAAACCGTTAACCAATGGTTTCCGCACACAAAATATCGCAAATAGAAAAAAAGCTTGATTTTTAAGTGCATTTTTGTGTGTCTATTAATTTTATCGAAAAAATTAGATATTATAACAAAAGAGTTGTTGAATTGTTTCGTAACGAAATTTAAAATCATATAAGTAAGAGTTCTAATCTCACTAAAATCGTCCATTTGTCTTGTAATGGGGAATACATGTGAAAATAGGAAAAATAAATGATTTCTTCGTTTGAATCAGCAAATATGTCGAAACACAATTTATTATATAATAAATTCACGAAATCACACAAAGTAACTCCTTTCAATCGTTGTTTTATTGTAAAATTACAACTCGTACTGGCGCCCGGCAAACGCGCTAATAATTTAACTCCTCAATAAATACATTTAGCGCGTTCTTTCGATTTCGTTTTTGGCGTAATTATTGAAGCACGGTTTGTTCTGAATACCAGACTAGAATGAGAGCGATCTCTCCGTTTATTTTATCGTAAGTCCTAGATGATCGTTATCATCGCTTCGCTTCGTTAGATGTTCGGTATCCTTCGGTTTTCTTCGTGTTAGCTTAGCGTTAGTGTTAGTGTGGTAGCACGGACTACCACTGGAAGCGTTAGCGCGGGACAGTGCTGTACAAGAAAAGGCTATGCTGCCACAGTACTCCCCTCCTAGACTAGATTTCCCTTTTCTAGTATCTCGAAGGGATTACAACTCGTCGACCGGAACGAGTGACTCTAGTCGAAGAAAGCTTATCAGAAGTTGTGGCTGCAGGTTCCCTGTTACTTGCGTTTTCCTGATCTCCTATCACATATGCTGGCTTCAAGCGATCGACCGAAACGTTTACTTGGCGACCACGCATGTTCAACTTGAAGAACTTTTCGGCTCGCTTTACCACCTTAAATGGTCCTTCGTACGGTGGTGATAGCGAGGGTCGAACCGAATCATTGCGTACAAAGACGTTCTCGCACGTTTGTAAGTCCTGATTAACGAAAACACTGCGATTTCCATGCCTGGCAGTCTCTTGGGGACGGATTTTTCGCATAGCTCTTCGAAGCTTGTCGACAAATTCGGCTTCGTTCGGGTTTTCGGTGTCGTTTACGAAAAACTCAGACGGTATTCGGAGAGTTGTGCCATATACCATCTCAGCAGGTGATGACTTAAGGTCTTCCTTATAGGCTGAACGCAGCCCGAGTAAAATCATAGGCAAATGCTCGCTCCAGTGCTCGGGGTCATGGCACAGAATAGATGCCTTAAGGGTCCTATGCCACCGTTCGATAATCCCATTTGACTGTGGGTGGTATGCAGTCGTGCGCAGGTGGCTGGATCCGAGCAAACGAGTCAGTTCCCCAAAAAGCGTTGATTCAAATTGGCGTCCTTGGTTAGACGTAATGAAAGATGGGACACCAAACCGGGCTATCCATCCACAAACTAGAGCTTCGGCAACTGTTACCTCGGTCATATCAGGAATTGGAAACGCTTCAGGCCAACGCGTGAACCTGTCGATGACCGTTAAACAATAACGGTTGCCCTTACTTGGAGGGAAGGGCCCCACGATGTCGATGTTTACATGTGCAAATCGGCTGTCCGGAGCCGAATATCGGGATATAGGTGATTGTGTGTGTCGCGTCACCTTCGAACGTTGGCATGGCAAGCAGCTCCTAGCGAAAACAATACTATCCTTGCGGATGCCTGGCCAAACAAATCGCTCCGTCATTAATTTGGCCGTTGTACGGGTGCCAGGATGAGATAATTGGTGCGTTGCCTGCAACGCAGCGTTCCGAAAGCGTTCCGTTATGAAAGGGCGAATGCGATTCCCAGTGCAGTCACATAAAAGTTGTTTGGTGCTGCCTGGAATGGTAAAATACTTTAGATTTAGCGAACTTTCGATTTTACCTTGTGCGATGTTCTGGAGCTGCTGATCGTCTTTTTGGTCTTCCGCAAGTGCTTCATAATCCAGTGATGGCGCTGGATGTATAGCATTAATGCGAGAGAGCAAGTCAGCCACGATGTTATCCTTTCCCACAATGTGACGGATGTCCGTTGTGATCTGTCCAATCACATCCAATTGGCGAGCTTGACGGTCCGAGGCTTTGTCAAGTTTCTGCTGGAAGGCAAAGGTGATGGGTTTGTGGTCGGTATAGATGTGGCAGCTACGTCCTTCGAGCATGTATTTAAAATGCCGCACCGCAAGGTAGATTGCAGTGAGTTCGCGATCGTAGGTGCTGTATCGCAGCTGGGCCTTGTCGAATTTTTTTGAGAAAAACCCGAGTGGTTGAGGGTGTCCATCAACGATTTGATGTAGGACCGCCCCTGCGGCAGTATCAGATGCGTCGACCCAAAGGGAAAGTTCTGCAATTTTAGCGGGATGCGATAAAAGCGTTGCTTCTGCGAGTTGATGTTTGCAGCGTTCGAAACTCGCGATGGTTGCGTCATTCCATGTCAGCGGGGAGCGATCGTTGCGTTTGTTGCCAGGAATCATGGCAAGGAGTGGAATCTGGTGCTCGATCGCGTTTGGCAAAAACCTACGGTAAAAATTGAGCATTGCCAAAAAACTTTTTAATTCCTTCACCGTAGCAGGAAGCTTGAACTCCACGATAGCTCGAACGCGGTCAGGTAAGGGACGGATACCGTCGGCAGAGACGGAATGACCCAGAAAATCCATCTTGTCTCGGCCGAATTCGCACTTAGCAATGTTTATCGCCAAGTTATATTGTTTGAGCCTTTCAAACAATTGTCGCAGATGATCACGATGTTCTTCGGGTGATGATGATGCGATGAATAGGTCGTCGATGTAAGGAAATACAAATTCCAGTCCTCTGACCACTTCGTGGATCATCCGTTGAAACGTTTGCGCTGCGTTTCGCAATCCGAAGGTCATAAACACGAACTCGAACAGTCCGAACGGTGTCGTGATGGCCGTTTTAGCGATGTCCTCGTGATGGATTGGTACCTGATGGAAGGCTTTTTGCAAGTCAATTTTAGAGAAAATAATTTTACCTTGCAATATAGTCGAAAAGTCCTGTAGGTACGGTATGGGATAGCGATCCGGGATGGTTTGTGCGTTGAGCGCCCGATAGTCCCCACATGGCCGCCAAGAACCGTCTGCTTTCTTCACCATATGGAGCGGGCTCGCCCAACTGCTGCTGGATGGTCGGCATATACCAAGCTTCAGTAGATGTTCAAATTCGGCCCTCGCTGCTTGAAGTTTGTCGGGCGAGAGACGTCGTGGGCGTGCGTAAACAGGTTGCCCTGTTGTTTCGATTCGATGGTAAATCGAAGCATCGCTAATCGTACCCGGTGGCGCTAGACGAGTGATGTTAGGAAACTCGGCTAATAGGTCAGCGTAAGGCGACACTGAACTGAAGGTCTTAACCGAACACTGCTCACTCTTCGCTAGCAAGCCAACCGACTCAAGATGAGTGGTATTATCGATGAGGCGCTTCCGTTTCATATCCACCAGCAGATCAAAATTGCCTAAAAAATCCGCGCCAATTATCCCCGAAGTGACGTCAGCTATCAGGAACGACCACAGGAACTCGCGACGAAGACCGAGGTTGATCTTCAACAACACTTCACCGTATACATTAATCGGCGATCCGTTCGCGGCGAACAGTTTAATCGGTGATGGTTTTACTCTGGCTGTTAGCATATCTTTCGGAACCACAGACACATCAGCGCCGGTGTCGATTAAAAATTGCGTTGACGTCGTTTTATCAGCAATTCGTAGACGAAAGATTGCGGCTGTAGTGGTGAGTTCGCCAATCTCCACCGCAGCATCAGCAGAGCGACACTATTGTGCCGATGGTGCACTTTGAACGGTGCAGGGTTTTCGGCATTTCCGTGCATCACTACCGAATTTGCGATGGTACCAGCACGGGCCGGTCGAAAAATCGCTTCCGCGACTTAAACTGCGATTACGTGCTGAGCCGGTGCGGGAATTCGATCGTCCTCGGTACCTTCGGTTAGGCAGCACGTTTTCAAGGCGCCTTGACAATTCGGCAATCTCTTTCCGTAGGTCGGATATGGGGTCGTTGGCCGTATATGCGGTCGTTGACATTGTGGCATCAGCCACGTGGCCAGGCGCCATCGCTGCGTTGCTACGTTCGACGGCGTTAATGCTTCTCAGGCTCATTGAATCCACAATGGCGTCAGCGATGGTGGTTTTGTCCGCGGCGTCACCGCGAGAAGCGATCACTGCAGCTTGGGCATGTGGTGGCAGCCTTGATGCCCACAAATCGATAAGAACCGGTTCACTAAGGGAATTGCCAGCAACGCGCTTCATTTCGTTGAGAAGCTGGCTCGGCTTTTTATCACCAAGCGGCATATCGGACAATACACGCTGCAGGCGCCGCTGCTGACTGTCGGCAAAATATCCGATCAGTTTTGCCTTAATGTACGCGTACTTTTCTACTGCCGGTGTACCGTCAATAATTGACCTCAACTCGGTCAATTTGTTCGGGGGCACTTGCGCCATCACTATATTATATTTTCGCGTATCGTGTAATGCGCTGATACCCGAAGCAGCGAACCAAAATTCTAAAGACAAAAAATACGTCTCGATATTCGTATCCACCATATTTGGTGGGTTCAGTCGCGGCGCATGGATTGCTTCTACGGCAGCGGGTTGAGGAGCATGGCTGGACACACTAGGGATAGGCGCACTAGGGTTGGGCACTGCTGTACTAGGCCCACTGGGGGTCGGCACCAAAGAACCAGCCCGAAAATGGCCAGGTAAAATGGGATTAGGCGCAACCTTATCCTCTTCCATTACTGCGATGTACACCAAAATTCGTAAAAAAAGAAACTGAACTGAACGATCACGTCGGGGTCACCACTTTAGCGCGTTCTTTCGATTTCGTTTTTGGCGTAATTATTGAAGCACGGTTTGTTCTGAATACCAGACTCGAATGAGAGCGATCTCTCCGTTTATTTTATCGTAAGTCCTAGATGATCGTTATCATCGCTTCGCCTCGTTAGATGTTCGGTATCCTTCGGTTTTCTTCGTGTTAGCTTAGCGTTAGTGTTAGTGTGATAGCACGGACTACCACTGGAAGCGTTAGCGCGGGACAGTGCTGTACAAGAAAAGGCTATGCTGCCACATACACCTTGACGTAAAGTGACGAATTGTCAAAATACACTAGATTCCAACACCTGATCTTATTAATCCACCTTGGGATTAGCCAAGTTGTCAAGGACAGCACGAATAATTTATTATGAAAACATCAGATGGCGCTGCTGGACAGACAAGGGATGAAAGATAACCCTTAATATGAGACAACTATATTGGCGATTTTAGGGTCAATTAGCAATAAGTTCAGCTAAGGTCGTTAAGCAGGGACAAACGGGTTCAACACAGATCAGCTGTTGAACAAAAAGCGCCATCGAGGCACTAGGCAGTAGTAAGTCAAGCGACAGAAGAAAGACTAATTTTTAAACTGTGCAATAAAATCTAAAAAAGCCAGTTCTAGAAAAGTCTTAACAGCTGTTCATATACTGTTACACACGTAACAGCATAAGGGAATAGTTCGAACAGTTAGAGGAATGTTGCAAATCGGTAGGAGAATGTTGCAAGCATGCTGTGTAAATTTGTAATCATATAGGGTAATGTTGCAACCGGGGAATTTTGCAAGCATACTGTGGAGCTGTCATCAGGCTATATGACTGCTTCACACTATGCTTTCAAAATTCACTGGTTGCAACACTTTACTTGACACTCCCCTATATGATTGCAAAATTTCCACAGTATACTTGCAATGTTCTCCTACCGATTTGCAACATTCCCCCAACTGATTTAACTATTTCCTTATATGATTCAAAACCCTGTAATGTTCATTAAGAAGCCAGACTTTGTTGGGATAAAAAAAGAAGAACAGTAATATATTTGCTGTGAATAGAAACACATTTTAACGTACACCAACGTATAAATAAAACGTACACATGAACGACTCTCCACAACATACTCAACATGTTCCTTGTTCCGAACGCCACATGGATTTGTCATATTTTCTTAGCTATAGAAATATCAGATAGAAGATTCTCAATGATGTCAACAATAAACAAAATATCTCAAAACAATGGACACATGACTATCGCACAAACGCATTTGCACTGAAATATTAAATAATTAAATGTATCAATCTCAACGGCTTCAACCATATAAGCCATCATAACAAACCCATCGCGGTCCCGTGGTACAGCCGTCAACTCCAACGACTCAATAACACGTCCATAATGGGTTCAAGCCCGGAATGGGCCGTCCCCCCGTAGTAAGGACTGACTATCCGGCTACGTGGTATTGAATAAAGTCTTGAAAACCTGTATAGACCGGCATGTCCGCGTAGGACGTTTACGATAAATAGAAGGAAGGAACAAACCCATCGCATTAACTAGCATTAAAACCCCCCATAAATAAATTCGTTGGAGGCTGGGCTCTTAATTTCCTAGCAGAATTTTAATATTTAGAGTTTTATATCTATCAGCCGAAATTAAGTTGGTAACTTATTATAAGTCCTAGTAAAAAAAAAATTCTTGTTTTTCTTTCTTCTTTTTCTTTGGCACCACAACTGATATCGGTCAAGGCCTCCCTTTACCACAAGTGGACTTGGCTTTCAGAGACTTATTGATTACCCATTGCTGGATAGTCATTCCTACGTATAAAGGCACGGTTTATTAGTGGCTTGAACCCTTGACGACGGGTACGAGTTAACGACTTGTTTTTCTTTAGCAGTTCAATTTATATTTTTGTAGGTAAAAAAGGTAACATAAAATGTATTTTCTATAAACAGTAAAACCCTGCATTAGCCGGTCTCGTGGTAGGCCGAACGTGGTAGTTTAATCCGTTCCAGTACCACGTTATTCGAAAAATTTGTATGAATTTGTTGCATAATTTGTATGAAAAGTTAAATAATTGGTCCCAGCACTGCAACTGTGCTAGTAAAAATGGTATATATGCTTTTAGAAAAATGGAAAACGTTTTTAAAATACTAATAATTTTGAACATATTTGTAGTGCATTATTAATTTGCCAATTTTTATTGTGTCATTTTCTTTGAAAAATGTTTTTAAAAGGTCGATTGTTTTAGTCTTTATGTTTAGAAAACACGTTTCAGAAACGATTTTTTGTCGGTTTGTGTCGGTACCTGCTATTTTTTTTTCTTCTAAAATTAGTCAGTTTCATAGCAATCAAAAATATGTTTTAGTATGTATTCTTCGTCACAAATAAGGTTATTCAAGATTTTCTTAAATGTTTTGGAACAAAATCTACAACACTTGCTCTAAATCTACATCATCTGTAGAGAAAGAAACTCCTCCAAGTGGCAGCAATTGGCAGAAGAAACTCTCGCCTTCATGAACAAGTATATTCATAAAACTGTGCAAAACATACTCGTCAGTTTATCACACGCTTTTGTGTACAACACTTTTCTATCTTGCAATATTTGTATATTAAATGATGCTTAGTATCGAAACTCTTATCTGCCTGAGCGAGAATAAAAATTAAAGAAATGATCAATGCTAAACAACCATTATCTTAATTTTCACATCGGCACCGACAAATCTACCAGGAACGCAAATAATATTGCTCGTTATGCAAGATTTTTCTTTTTAAAAGAGGTTTTTGTTGAGCATTTAGATTTGGAAGATTTGTTGAATTTATTATGGAAATTTTTGTTATAAGGGGAACTAGTTATGAGGGATTTTTCTTTAATAATAATAAAACAATAACTCCTCAAAGATGTTATACATCAATAATAAGAGGGTTTTAGAACAGGGTTTTTTATAAACAAGCTAAAATAATCAAACAAATATGTTACTGAATAATTTTTTTTATAAAGTATTTTTTCATATTAATTTAACAGCTTAAGAAAATGAAGTATGAATAATAACATTATTTCATTCCTTTCCTTTAGAATATTTCATGACACGTGAAGAAAAAAGTAATAATTCATATTTTACTAAAAAATTCATATTTTTTCTACTTATTATAATAATATGAAATCAAATCAAACCAAAAATTGAAATCGTAAGACTGTGTAGAGAAAATTAGGTCGAATAAATAATCACATATTCCCACAAATTTTTCACCTTTATGCTGCGTGATAACAAAAAGACGCACACGATTTTTTAGGACGTTATGTGTAATTTCTACATTTTTATGCTGCGTTGCTGCCTTTTCCTGTCTCAAATATCAAGAACTAGAACAGACAGACAAGACACGTGATTTCATTTCAATTAGTAAACTAGGTATAGTATACCACATTTAACATTTATTGTTTAGCTATTGGTGGTTCATTACATTATTATTGGTGCAGAGTACATGCAAGTTTGCTACCCATGAAAACCTTTTGAAAATCATTGATTTGGGAATTCACAGGATCAATAATCAATTATGCAGCTACACAGGAAAGTAGGATGATGGTAGTGCAAGATCTAGAGGACTGGATTTTGCTTTAATCACGATTTTTGTCATATATGCTAGGAGGCAAAAGGCCGAAAACTTATTTGATTTTTTTAAGATAACGTTAAGAATTGATTACAGCCTTTTTCAACTGTATGCGTCGTATTGTTAATAATTCTTTAAGTTAAGACTTGAGATCAGCTCTATAATAAATCAGATAAAAATTTAGGTGATTCAAACAAAGTGGTAAACAAGGTGCTTCAGAGGGTGTAAAATCATAAAAGTATATAAATTATCTTTTCAACTTCTCAACTATGTCAATTGTCTCAACTATGTCTCAACAATAACCAGCAGTATTTTTTTACTAAGTGGAAGGGAATGGCACTTAAAATCTGCAAAGATTTATTTTAATAGTTGAACAGCGGCACCGGTTTATGGCGAATGTAAAACTATCTCCGTAATGCTTGTGTTGTTGATTTAGTTGTAGACATAATTTTCTCTCCAAATAACTAGCAATATCTCCAAGATTCCAATAATTTCAACAATATCAAATAACAAAAATACGAGCAATTTTTGTCTTAAAACAATTGATTGTAAACTTTACAAATTCACTCAAAGCACATGTTCATGGCACATTGGTCTTGACTTTTGTTTCTTTACGATATATTAAAAAAACAAAAGAAGACGTGTGCAGCACAAGCCAATAAAATGTGCGTACCATTTGAACCGGGCGCTAACACTAGTTATGTCTCTTTATTCATTCAATGGATGCAATCGTCGTGTAAATCAAGGCCTTTTTTAATGGACTAAAAATGCTTCAGGTACAATTGTATCTTGAACTACGTAAAATAATATGTCACATATGAAACTATATCATTTAATATTACAACAGTAAAAGCATAGCGTGTTAAATACTAACCTTAATCAGCTAGCAACTGACGCAATATTTTATAATAAAATAATCCTTTTAAACATGTTGAAATATGTTCCATCACTCACTACGCTTTGAACTATGAGGTTGTCGTATGTATTGCAACAGAAAATACATACTGTCGCATTTCGCACTAAACATAAAAATAAACATTTTATGAAATTGTATGACTATTTATGAATTGTATGATAAATAGCACTATAGAGCAAAAGGCACTTTGTTAAAAATTTTGAATCTATATTGTACCCAAGAAAAAAATCTAACCCTAAAGGTAGCAATAATGACCTACTAACCTATCAATTGCCTCAAAATACATTGTATCAAACTATCACATATGTTAACACTTTAAAAAAAATCGCACAGATACCAATGTTGAATATTACAGGATTTCTTTCCGACAGATTTTCTCACATTTTCCAGCTCTCATATCAGATCTTTATCACACTATTTTTATGGTGTAACACTATTATTTTATCCTCAGGACAGTGTCGAGTTCAGCTAAATGTGATTATTTTACAACATATTTCAAACTTCACTTAATATAAACACAAAGAACATGAAATAAATAATGAATTAAACGTGTATTATTTAAATCGTGTCGGGGTTTTTAGCTTATTCACTCTTTTGACCAGAAAGCTCCTTCACAAGCATCAAATATTACTGAACATATAATTAATGACAAAAAATACACAACAAGTGATACACTGTTTTAATTCATGTTGTTGAATCGTTAAAAAAATTACAATTAAAATTCCAATACTAGTGGTTTAGGTTTTTTTTAACTTGGCACATTACAAAAAACTTTTAGATTTGTAATTATATTTGTATTATCAAATAATTCTTTAATAACTTTCTTTGATTTGGTTGGGTTTTGTTTTTCTGTAATAAACACAAACTTAACATCTCACCGCAAAGGATATTCAAGAGGAATTATTTTATAATATTCAACACAGTGCCACGACTCATCGTTCATGAACTAGCAGACATTTCACACACTATACACGACCACTTTAATAATGCATAACATCAACTTGATTATTTTGTAACACCGATGTTATAGCTATTTTTGTTGATGCTACTTGTTAGGACACGTGGACTAATAACATATGCTTTACCACAATTTAATGTGTAATACACCACATATTCACTTTTTTATACTACAAATATTTTATCCTCAATGTATGCTGAATCTACACTAAATATTGAACAAAATGAACTCTTGTTATAACGCTTATAACGCTCTCAGGAAGTTAACACACACCTTAAACAGCTGCAAGTATGGAAGAAACTGAAGTATTATGTCCAAGAACCAAACAAACGTACAACTAACCAATAACCGGTGTGAATCGGTGAAACATTTTAAGCTTCGGCTGAAATGAACTATGTCCGAAGCTGATTATTTGGCAACAACTCAATGTTTGACTGAGCATCTACGATTTTTTTAGCTCATGCATAGGATTCATTTTAGATACAGAAAGTAACGCGCATGCTCGTATGTACAAGGAATGAATTTTCGTAATTCAGTTTTTCGATATTGAACTTGTTCATTAAAAGGAAGCCGCCCTGTTTCGAAATATTAGCATTATAGAGATAAAGTTTCTTAAGGTTTCATATATACAAAATAATTTTATTTCGGGGTTTTCTACGCTGTTTTATGAAGACAGTGGTCATAACATTGCACATTGTGTGCATCAAAATATTACCTAGCGGGAAGAGTAAACTTGATTTAAAAATTGAATCGTCATATGCTTGTCAAGCATATATTTGGAAGCATATATTTACTGCAACCAATTCATGACCTAGGCAAAACATCAGCTGTAAAGGACTCTTTTCATGGATTTTTTTTTACTTGAACTACATTCTAAGGGTTATTTTGCGAGTTTTAATTAGTCCGATTAATTGTTAATAAGGCTTTCTAAGACGAATGTTTCCTATTCCTGCAATAGTATTCATCTAAATGCGCGTGGATACAACCCGTTACACTGCTTATCTGCTTCTGCTCTGCCTATTCCAAGAAAATTATTATTCCGAACCACGATGTACAAATTTGTACGATTTAAAAGAGGGATATGAATACAACTAAACCAAAACGACTCTTGTATCTTAGAATAGATATTCGTTATTAATACAATTTGATGACCTACATCATTTCAACAACAGAGCGGAGCTGCTATAAGTTTATTGATCGTCAGTTGCAATTGGTATCGTTACAGTATAACTATAGACTGTATAAGATTTTCGATAAGGTTAGGTTACTTTTGATGATTACATGAGATTACTGAGGTTACTACATGAGATTACTTTTGATTAATGAATAATAGTAATTCTTGAGTTATTCAATGCAGTACATTCGTAATGGATTAACAATACAACATTCGGATGAAATGGAAACGCCATCAAGCCCCCTTAAAATGACCAATAAGACATTACTGCATAACAAATTGCTGACTGTTTGGTTAATGGTGCCATCTCATAGAGCAGTCAATAAATATTCCCTTAACATTACACAATAGTAATCGTGGATCAAATGGTTTAACATGCTCGTCTTATATCTGTATAAAAGGAATACAATGCTCAGCTCTTTATAAATAAAAGGAATATATGCAGTACGCAATAATTGCCAACAGTTTCGAGTTAATAAGCTGA
This sequence comes from Anopheles arabiensis, assembly GCF_016920715.1. Lineage (NCBI taxonomy): Eukaryota > Metazoa > Arthropoda > Insecta > Diptera > Culicidae > Anopheles > Anopheles arabiensis. The sequence continues at coordinate 55,022,811 of NC_053518.1, forward strand.
TATCTTAAATGGCTGAGATAGATAGCTTTTGCAAACAACAAATAAAACATGTTAAATAAATTCGTAACAAATAGACCAATAAGAAAAAATAGACATATAAAACATTGAAATCTTTTGAAGGTCGTACGAGTTGACGGCTGCACCACCAGACCAGCCCATTGAAGGTCATACTCTTTTATCTTAGTAACGCCGTTCCTCCGGCTGTATCTTTGCGATTGTAATTGTAATTGTGTATTCCTCGTTCCATGGATAACAGTGATCCGTTTGGATGTTCTTAAGTCTAATCAAAGTTTTAATTAAATAGATAGATCTATTTAATAATTCGTTTTGAAGGCGGTGTTTAAATGAATGCAAACTTGATTAAATGCATATGGAGTTGAGGAGCTTTTGACAGTTAGATGAAAAACCGTATCTTAGCACGCGTGATTCTATTGCAGAAGATTTAATTGTTGAAGATTCTATTGCACCAGAAACAAGTGTCAAACAAAGATTCGCCAATATTTTTGCGTTCACACATCACGAATCTACGCTGGATACAATGATCGTAGTTTTACAAAATAATACGGGTTCTTGTTGTAATAAATGTAAAAAAATAAACCGTTACAACACTTAGGACTTGAAAGCGATCCAAAACATATGTTAAAACACGAAAAAATACGATATTTTTCTCGATATGTCAAAAGATTGCAAGCAAGGTCTGTTGAAATACCAGGTCACATATTAACCCCGTTTTCACAGCTAAGCTGAAGAAGAATCAGCTAAGAAAAGTGACGTCTGGATTACCGCGTGTATGTACAAGGGATGTGATTGTATGTGTGCGACGCTAGTTTCAAATGTTTACGATCAGAATGATGCGAAACAACAAGAAGGGAATTAAGTTAACATTTTCCGTAAATTTAAGATAAAATCATTGTTCAGTGATTTGTGATCACATAAATTATTCATCGCGCAATATCTGTACTATTACAATCTAATGTTCGTGGCTCATTTTACCATCTGGAAAGTGGTAAAGATTCGTGGTCATAAGTGATATGATATTTGATAAACTCAGTTCCTTATGATATGTTAGTCTATAATAGTATAAACATCATCTCATACTATATTTTAGGTGCCTCCTAGACTAGACCGTATATATCAAACCCAATTCGATGAAATTGAATAAACGCGCCAACAGTGAGTTTGGTCACCCGTCCTAATTATATGTAGCCATTTGGTTGTGGTTTCCGTGTCGGATGGTGGCATATGATTCTCGTACACATGGCGGAAGCAAAATCACTTGTTATGATTCTATTATTTGGCGCTTCCAGATTCCATCCATCCAGATCCAGAAAAACATTACAGAACCAACGTGATTTAGTTTTTGAGCTAGCGTTATATATAATTCCGTAAGTGATGTTTTCGACGTACGGTATGATATTTGGTTTTACGAATGTATTCATTTTACTAAATTTATTTAGTTTACTCAATCCTGATATGGGTTGTATAAGCGAATTGCACTACTCTTACAAGCTGAACCAAACATATTTTATAAACATTATTCGTGAGACTTAATGCAAAAATAGAACAGCTACAGTTAGTGAGTGAAACGATATCACTATCAACAGTTTAATCATCTCTTAAAACATTTAAAAGGAAATTCTACATCACAGTTCATGTATTCTACGCTTAAGCACATATACGCATTACTAAAGAACGTATATAGATTAATTAGATAATATTTAACATGTAGAAAACTTGGTCGCACAGCTTTGATATGTTGAAAAAATTAAGGTTAATTGTTAGTAGTAGCTTCATCATTGCTCTCGTCTTTTTTTTTTTTTGTTATCGCGGAGTGAAACCTTCAAAAGGCACCCACGACTTCCATACCAACCGTCGATGTCGTGGGTAGTGGATTCATTGATCGTAACCCATCTGTATTACAGATTAGCTTACGATCAATGCGACCGCACTAAAACACTCCGCGTACCTTTTATCTTCCTTTAGGCGTTTGTGTGATGGCCCATCTTGATACTTAGTACGTCCTCCACGCTGATATCTAGAAAAGAAATAGTAAGAAAATAAAAGAAAAAGAAAAGAACAGAAAAAGAAAAAAAAAGAAAAAGAAAAAAAAAGAAAAAGAAAAAAGAAGACAAAAAGAAGCTGGCTGCCATCCGGGATAAGTTGCTCCGTCACGGTTGAGGCTTCTGGTTAGCCATCACTCATCATTAGGTTCATTTTAAATCGTTTTTCGGCTGCTAGTTTCAGTGGGCTTTCCTCATTATTTTCGTTGAATACTTTTCGTTAAATTTTTTTGCGAGGTAACCCATAATGTATAGCAATCCGTCTTCTTCTTGTTCTGTCATTGTTAAAGGATTACTGCTCGCCGTACTGATAATATCACTATCTTCTGAGCTTATTAATCCATTAGCTTTTTCCCTGCGTTGCATGTCTGGGAAGTTCGGTACTATTTCGGCTCCTGAAAACACCGTTACAGCTATATATTCCTCCGGCTCTTCCTTTAAATTACTTTAAATTACTTTCTTCAACGTTAGGTTCCACTGTCGTCAAATATTCATCCGGTTCTTGGTTGTTTTGTTGTCTGGTATGAGTTTGATTCCGTAATATGGTTGGGGATTTTCCAAGTATCATTATTCTTATACGGTAAAGACAGCTCAACGGCGATGGGTGATCATTCACCCCTCCTTTTTGTCTTACTTGCGAGAAGAAGTTCTCTAGTACATCTTGGTTAAGCTGTTAAAGAAAATTATACTACGAAGATAGAATTGATTATTTTAAACATTTAAAATAACTATACAGCATTGCACGATGGACATGTAAGTTTCTACAATTATATTCACTTTATTATGTTAATCGTGCGCAGGAGAACAGTATTGTCGCGGTATACCGGAGTATTAAGAAAGAGAGCTTATCCGATCGGATGCTCCTTTTTATACCTTCTCTCTCTCGCCTTACGCTCGCGCGCCTATTCCTTCTCGCGCACCTGTCCTTTCTCACGCACCTACGCACTTTCGCGAGGCTACGCATTTCTCGCGCTCATTATGCGTATCCTGCCCGACTCTCCCGTTATCTCCTAAGCTCTCTAACTATCTACTTGAGACCCTAATTAACCCTTAATATCGCAGACCTCAAGTGATGAGAAAAAGCTGTCCTTCCCAATTCACTTAATTTGAACAGGCACAGCACACACCACAGAACCCCCACCAGTGACGGAGTCGCGATAGAAAAAAGAATTGTGAGAGTGTTTGTCTTTTAACTTGAGATTTCATTTAGTTTTTCGCAAAGCGAACATTCTTTTGGCTATTTGTGGTTTTGCCTGTTTTGGAGACACCCTCCATTTCGAAAGCAGGTTTGAGGCGGTCAATCGAAATAGATTCATTTTTTTCTTTGATTTTAACCGTGAAAATTTTTCTGCACCGTCGAACTACCTCAAAAGGTCCTTCATACGGTGCTTGTAAACCCGTTCTCACTTTATCTACCCGTACGAAAACATGTTTACAGGTTTGAAGGTGTTTTGGTAAGTAAACCGGTGTTGTATCATTTAGTTTTGGTGGGCACATTGACCGCCTTAGCGCTTTTTTAAAATCCTGAACAAATTCGGGTACGTCCTCGACGGATTTTGCAGCAGAGGGTAAAAATACTTCGGAAGGAAGTCGCAAACTTTCTCCATATACCATTTCTGCTGGAGCGCCTTTTAATGCGTCTCTGTATGCTACTCGAATGCCCAGCAGAATCAGTGGCAATCGAGAAATCCAATGCGTATTGTCTTCGCAGGCTTTTAACGCTCCTTTTAAGTGTCGATGGAATCTTTCAACCATTCCATTGGATTGAGGGTGATACGCAGTCGTTTTAATGTGATGTGTTCCTAACAACTTTGTTAGTTCTTCAAACAGTTTTGACTGGAACTGTCTGCCTCTATCGGTTGTGATTGTAGATGGACAACCAAACCTTGGAATGTAATTCCTTACAAATGTTTCAGCTAGCGTTTTAGCCGACATATCAGGCATCGGGTAGCATTCCGGCCAACGTGTAAAACGGTCAACAATGGTCAGTAAGTAGCTCATTCCTTCGGATGGTGGCAATGGACCAACGATGTCCATGTGCACATGTTCAAATCTCCCTTTTGGAACGGATAATGCTTCCAAAGGCGAGCGAGTGTGACGACCAATTTTAGCTTTTTGGCATCCAACACACGAACGAGTCCAGTTTCCCACGTCCTTGTTCATTGACGGCCAGAAAAATCTTTCGGATAACAGCTTGCGTGATGCGCGAATACCCGGATGGGATAGGTTGTGTAGGTTGGCGAAAGTTTTTTTCTTAGAGATTAAGGAACATACAACCTATTCTGTCCAGTCGACGACTCGAATACTAGTTTGTTTTTATCCAATATTAATTGATTTAATTTGAATTTGAGTTTGCCTGACTATTTGAGTCTTCAAATAGTTGTTTTAGCTGTTCGTCTTTTTGTTGTTCCTTTGCAATTGCTTCATATGTGAAGTTTGTGATTTCGTTGGTTTCTCCTATTCGAGATAACGCATCTGCCACAACGTTGCTCTAGCCAGTAATGTACTTTATATCCGTTGTGAATTGTGAAATAAAGTCTAGTTGTCGGCATTGTCTTGGGGATTTTTCTGTTTTTGAATTTAGGGCATGGATCAATGGTTTATGATCTGTATAAACCGTGAACGATCTACCTTCTAGAAAATGTCGGAAATGTTTTATCCCAAGAGTAATAGCGAGCAATTCTCTATCGAATGTGGAATACCTCTGTTCCGTGGGCGTCATCGTTTTAGAAAAAAACGCAAGAGGTTCCAAAATGCCTTCGCTAGTTTGTTGTAATACTGCCCCTACAGCAACACTAGAAGCATCTGTTGTTAGTGTATAAGCAGCATTACTTTTCGGATGCACGAGCATGGTAGCGTTTGAAAGTTCATCCTTTATTTGATTTAGTGCTTGTTCACAAGCGTCAGACCATTCGAATTTGATTTTCCTATTTTTGTTGTGCTCTTTTACTAACTGGTGAAGCACTCTTAGCTTATCTGAAATGTTAGGAATGAAGCGGTGATAATAATTCACCATTCCCAAAACTCTTTGAAGCTGTTTCACCGAACATGGTGAAGGAAAATCTCGAATGGCCATTATTTTTTCTGGCGATGGTGTTATCCCTTTCGCCGAAATGGTGTGGCTGAGGAATTCTATTTGATTCACACCAAGAATGCATTTTGATGGCTTAAGTTTTATATCGTGATCCGTTAAACGTTTTAGAACAATGTGCAAGTGTTCTAAAGGGGATTCACGCGTCGAACTAGCTATCAGAATGTCATCTATGTATACAAACACAAAATCTAAATCATGAAAAATATTATTCATGAGTCGTTGAAAACACTGGCTTGCATTTCTGAGGCCAAACGGCATCCTTAGAAATTCAAATAACCCGAACGGCGTGGTTATCGCCGTTTTGTGGATGTCTTCCTCGGCAACAGGTATGATGTGGTACGCTCGAATGATATCCAACTTAGAAAAAATTTGCAACCATCCAAGTTCATCGTAAAATCCTGCACATGCGGGATCGGATAACGATCAGGTATTGTGATGGCATTTAAACGCCTATAATCGCCGCAAGGTCTCCAATCTGAATCAGGTTTGGGTACCATGTGTAGCGGTGACGAAGCTGACGACGAGGATACTCTGCAGATTCCCAGATCCAACATGTGTTGAAATTCTGCTTGAGCAATCTTGTGCTTTTTCGGATCCAGACGTCGTGGTTTAGAAAATGGTAAGCTTCCTTTGGTTTCGATGTTATGTACTATCGAATGCCTAACTGGCTTTTTATAATCTGGTGGATCCACTAAAGTTGGATATTTTTTAAAAATTTCACCAAATATGCTCGATTCAATCATCCAGTTTTTGGGGGTAGGTGTATCCACTAAAGCGATGGTTGCGATCGTTTCTTGTCCTGTAAGATGACCGATCAACCTCTTTCTTTTTAAGTCGACCCACAAATCGTGCTTCGCTAAAAAATCAGCCCCAATGATTGGTCGATTCACTTCAGCAAGTGTGAAACAGTGCGAAAACACTCTCCTAAGTCCAAGACTTAACTGTAGCAACTTGGTTCCGTAAGTAGCAATAGGGCTACCATTAGCTGCTACTAGTTGGTGTTCAGCTTGTTTGATGACTTTTCCAAAAAGATTGTACGGTATGACGGACACGTCGGCTCCTGTATCTACAAGGAAGGTAAATGTTGTTTTTTCATCGTCAATGAAAAGACGAGAGGAGCCCAATATTGCTCTCGGGTTGCCCGCCGCTGCCGTTGAGCAAATTAGTTTTTTGCTGCGAAAAATTGCAGGGTTTTTGGCACCGTCGTGCTTGTTCGCCAAACCGAAAATGAAAATAACACATGGGGTGCTTCCGAACCTGTGATGGTGTTCTTGCACGTTTTTGGCTCTGAGATCTTTCTCGCTGTCTTCCTCTATTATTTCCTGTTTGGAAGGAAATTCTCCTTAGCATACTACGCAGTTCAGAAATTTCCTGTCGCAATATTGCAGTTTCATTCGAGGGATTTCTTCCCGAGCTTTCACTAGAAGAAACGCCTGCAATCAATGATACCGCTCCGGCTTGGGTTGCTTCCCACACCCTGTCTGCGATTTTAATTAGCTCATTGATTTCTCGGTTTCCGATGGCAATGAGCGCTACTTCCATTGTTTTTGGCAATCTTGATAACCAAAGCTTACGAATAAGCTCGGAAGTGAGGTTTGCAGAATCACCTGCCAGCTGAACCATGTGTCTGTAAAAATCAGACGGACTACGATCACCCATTTGTACGTGATACAACAACTGAGTGATTCGTTGTTCTTCACTCGCGTTAAGCCTTTCTAGAAGTTGACTTTTTAAATGTGAGTACGGGTTGTTTGGTAATGGCACAGTTATTATGTCCATTATTTTCGGCAAGACGTTTTTCGGGAGCACGCTTAGAACGTGAGAATATTTCGAGCGTTCCCTTGTAACGTTTGAAATATCGAACTCAGCTTCTGCTGCCACAAACCATGCGCTTGGAGCGTCTTCCCAAAAACAAGGCAATTTTGTGGAAATTTTTTCTATGGCCAAATGAGAGTTTTCTTGTTCCATCGTTCCCGCCACTGATGACGGCCCCGCGGCTCGCACCGGAATTGCACTGGGACCAGCATTTTTATCATCACTTTCGTTCTTTGACATTTTGGGTTCACAGAATATTCCCTATCTAATAAAAAAAAAAAAGTACCTAATTCTCTCTAAAATGCTTACACTATTGAGTTGAATTTTTTTTTTTTTTTATGAAAATTGCGTATTATGATGAAAAAAAATTTTTGTTTGAAATGTTTACGACGTATCACGAAACGATTGTGAAATATGTATAAATATGCATATATATAAATAGGTCGGCAAATTCAAATTTAATGCATGTTAATATTTAACGCAATAGTATATACAATAATAATATAATGATGGAACGCGGGAAAATACGTTATAATAAGAGAAAAGATAAAATAAAATAAAGGAACGAGCTCACCGATATCGTGGCGTATAGCGTCAGCAGCCGGTAGGTCACCACGAGGTTCTCAGCTCGTTGTTCTCGATAGCGGCTGCGGCGTTGTGGTTCATGCAGCAAAGACGATGCTACGCCGATGAAAATCTCGACACGTTATTGCGATGGCTGCGCCGACGAAAAACTGCACACGTCATCTACGATGTTGCACCGTAAAAAGCTGCACCCGTCATCCACGATGTTCCGCACGTTCGTTCACGTTGAAATCTGCGTCCGTTCGTTCACTATGATGTTCCGTCGAATGATTGGCACGTCATCTTATGCTGCTTCCCGTTGTTTTACACAGCTCGATTTCTGCTGCGCGATGGGTTAACGTGGTTTCCACCATACAGGATCGAGATGGCTGCTGCATGTGGTTTCCACCATACAGGATCGCGATGGCTGCTTCACGAGGTTTGCCACGTAGAAAATCGCGATGGCTGCGTCACGTGGTTTGCCAAATAGAGGATCGCGATGGCTGCTTCACGTGGTTTGCCAAATAGAAGATCGCGATGGCTGCGTCACGTGGTTTGCCAAATAGAAGATCGGGTTGACTGCATCACGCGGTTTGCCAAATAGAAGATCGCGTTGCTTCCTATGCCTTGTTCTTCACACGGGAAAATCGCTGCTCTGGCGTGGTCCCGTGTGACACTCGTCAGTTTTCGGAGGGCTGGCTTCTTCCCATCCGAAAATGAGAAAAAAAAACCCGTGAGTGGTTTCCTTTGCGACACTCACAATGTGGGCTACCGCATGGTCCGAAACGCGGATTTCACGATGGCATTCACCCCGTACGTTGGATTGACAGTGTTGTGTACAGAAACGGTGCAGTGTAACCGCGACTCGATGCTGTCGTGCAACTGACAGCATCCGACGTCCGAATGGCCGTTAAGAGCTTCGGGAGCGATCGGGCTACCGAGGGTCGGCACTCGATCATAGGCCGCGACCCGACACACACAACAGTCCTGGAGAATATATGTTATTTATATTAGAATATAAGTGGTTTATACAGAAGAGCCGCGTGTGCCTTAAATATCCTCAATTGTGCACCAGTCTGAAACACAAAAGACAGGTTTTGTAGTATTGGTAAAACACTGTCCACGCGGTGACGCGTTGCACTCTCCTTAATGTTCCGACACGCAGTGTATGTGTCCGTGTGCGTTATACTCCAGTCCTGCGCTGCAGCACGATGATAACAGGGACGTGAACAGCTGAAGAGGTGGGACCGTGATGTGCGTTAGCGACGACGGTTGTTGTTTCCTCTATCCATTGGCCATGCACTTAGCACTTGTTGCACTAATCACGACACTTTTCACGACACACTTCAGATCACGTCGGGGTCACCAATTTGTAAGTTTCTACAATTATATTCACTTTATTATGTTAATCGTGCGCAGGAGAACAGTATTGTCGCGGTATACCGGAGTATTAAGAAAGAGAGCTTATCCGATCGGATGCTCCTTTTTATACCTTCTCTCTCTCGCCTTACGCTCGCGCGCCTATTCCTTCTCGCGCACCTGTCCTTTCTCACGCACCTACGCACTTTCGCGAGGCTACGCATTTCTCGCGCTCATTATGCGTGTCCTGCCCGACTCTCCCGTTATCTCCTAAGCTCTCTAACTATCTACTTGAGACCCTAATTAACCCTTAATATCGCAGACCTCAAGTGATGAGAAAAAGCTGTCCTTCCCAATTCACTTAATTTGAACAGGCGAACACCACAGACAATAAACTTGGTCCAACATTTGCTGCTTTATACAATGCATAACTACTTGCCTTATATGTTGATATGAATTTGACTGCGTTTTTATACTTTTCCTTCATGTCGTCAAACAGCATTTGTAGAGCAGTTGTTTGCATAATCACAGATTTTTAAAATGTTTGTAACGAAGATTTTCCCAACGCAATGGAATTCTCCATTAACTCGCGCATATCGTTGAGGGCCTTTTGCTGCATTTCGTTACCATTATACGATTTTTTGTAGTCTTCTTTTGCAAATGGTGAATATGAATTTGAGACACTGAACCATAAATCAATTTTTTCTATAAAATCTGCCAAATCACTTGCTTCTGTAGTGTCATCGTATCTCCGTAATGAAATTGCCACTGTACGCGATAGAAGTTGCGCTGCTTTCCGAACATTTTGTTTTTCTTGACTGGTCATTCTTATGTGTCCAGTATTTATTTTAAATATGGGTGTAATTTCTGCAGCCATTCTACCTTCTAGAATTTTTTTGAGTGGTTCAATTGTAATATTTTTTTCTTTATACTTAAATCCATGGTCCACTAGCCAGTTTCTCGTTAATTTCAGCAAATTTGGCAGATCAGGAACAACGTACACATTTTGTTTTGTGACGGGATGCGGAAAGAAAGGGTTATTATAATCTGCTCCCAGTTTTTTCCAACAGCTCGTATTTGCTGGGTAATTATCACTTACTATTGCAACAACATTTATATTTGTTATGGCCCAACCTGCCTAACGGCTAAGGGCACTCACCGAAGACAGGCAATGGTCTTCGGGTGATGTGTGAGTGTAGCAGGTCGGGCCAGAGAGAGAGCCGAGCGGCAAAGTGCATTTATTATACTGTAGGCTACCGCACGGGCAACAAGAGGAAATAGATAAAGGCATATTCTATATATTCAGAAAGACGAAAGTGTACTGTATTCGATAGAAGGGTGGCGATATCACAACAATATTAATCTCGCTCAGTCTGTTTATGATACTTATAATTATGTCTTTTGATACTTATAATTATGATATCATCTAAAATGCCTTGTTTAAGATTAATTCTTTGGGAATATTTTTCCAATGTTGACGGCGCTGGCATTGGAATTTTCATATCATTTCGGAGATATCTATACGCTCGTTTGGAAAAGTATGTATTGTATCTCCCAGCACCTTTTTCATTTCAGGAACAAAATCTTCTTTTTGTATGCTTGTACTTTTTACGAGTTTAAGATCGTTTTCCAGGCACGTGTTTTGTTTCTTGAGAGCTGTATTTTCTTTTACAGCGGAATCCAGATGCTTCTTCAGAATCAAGTTAGCATCTTTTTATTTTTTTGCTTCATCCATAGTAAGGCAGAACCTCACATTTCACATGACAGATAGCAATTCGCTCAGATAGATCATGCGATTAATTTAATGACACGACCCGGAGTAGGTACGTGCGTACCGGAATCGTTTCCCACTAAATCCAATCCGTGGGTGCAACGCGTTCTAGTGGAACAGAATCTCTCTTCTTATCTTCTTTAGGCTCAACAACCGTTGTCGGTCAAGGCCTGCCTGTAACACCTGTGGACTTGGCTTTCAGTGACTAATTGATTTTTCCCCCTAGCAGGACAGTCAGTTACGTATGGCGGCACGATCCATTTGGGGCTTGAACCCATGACGGGCATCCAAACTCACTTCATTAACTTCATCACTTCACAATCATTTATGCCAACGGGCTTATGTTTCCTTACACCTACCGCAATACCTACAGAACCTACACTCTTAAAATTTTTTGCCGAATCTCGGTTAATTTTTGCCGAGATCTGTACAACTGAGATCTCGGCAAAGATCTCGGTTAAATTTCTGTTGCCGACATCTCGGTTAATGTCATTTTGTTTTGACGTTTACGTTTAACCGAGATTTTCGGTTGGAGCAAATCGAGATTTCGGCTAAATATAAAAACATTTTATTTTTATTTTAGTGATTTTATTTGCGTATCAAATGGGTTTTTTTGATGTGATGGAAAGCGTTGGGACAGGCGCCGATTCAACCGCCGGATGGGGTACAGCGTTTGGATGTGGTACCGGTACAGGAAAATGAGCCGGACAAGGAGCGGGCACTGGTACAGGCACGGTTCTGTAAAGCGGGCAGAGTGAAACAAGTCGGAGTGAACCCTTTTTAGATTTCATGTGATCGAGTGTTGATACTTACCTCGTGTAGGTGACCGGAAATGAATCCTGGAAGTTTGAACGGTCTGGCAAAGGTTGAACCAACCGGATTAGCTTCCACATCTGATCCTTGAATAGGGACTGCTCCGAGCGACGCTCTGAAGAGCACCGGTTGCGTGCGCTGATGGAGTTTCCTAGCCCCAACCCCGCTCCATACCTGTGCTCGATCGCACGCTACTGATTCTCGTTTTTTTCACGCTGAGAGACTCATTTTCACTTTTTTTTACATTTTTTATTTTACATCACAACATCACTCCGAAAGGTTTTCGTTTCATTAGCACGAGATTAACAGAATGGCGAATGACAGATAGAATACCGAGCCTCGGCTAATCCAAGTAGTAAAGCTGAAATCTCGGTTATTTTGACGGATTATCTCAGTGACAGCAGTGTTAACGTATGTGCTCGGCATGTTGTGTTGCCGAGTTTCGGTTCAAATATTTATTTAACTGATATTTCAGCTTTAAATGGTACTGATTTTCGGCTAGGTTTTCAACTGACATATCAGTAAGAATCGAAAGAGCCGACGGATGTGGGCAGTTTTTAACCGAGGTCGTGAAATATTTTTAAGTGTGTACAACCCAGTGTGTACACACTTAAAAATATTTCCCGACCTCGGTTAAAAACTGCCGAAATCCGTCGGCTCTTTCGATTCTTGCTGATATGTCAGTTGAAAAAACCCAGTAGCCGAAAATCAGTACCATTTAAAACTGAAATATCAGTTAAATAAATATTTTAACCGAAACTCGGCAACACAACATGCCGAGCACATACGGTAACACAGCTGTCACCGAGCTTATCTGTCAAAATAACCGAGATATCGGTTTGATACGTTTCAACCATCTTGGTAGCCGTGACTCGGTTTTCGGTCTGTCATTCGCCATTGTGTTTACAGCGTGCTAGTGAAACGAAACAATTTTGGAGTGGTTTTGTGATTTGAAGTGCGATAAAAGCGAAAATGGATGAGATTCTGAACATTCTGCAGGAAGAAGATGTAAGAATATACGAAGTGTTCCGTAAGTATCTTTGAATCACAAATGATTTTCATTTAAGCTGCCGGTACCTGGTCTAATTTGCTTCTTCTGTGGGGAAAAAGTGTTTGGCTATGTAGAAGAACTTCAGCATCATACTAATGCACATATTCGGCAAAAGCACTTTGATCCGGATCGTGTGTTTTATGATTGTATGGTACCAAAATGTCGATCGACATATAACCATTTCAAATCATTAAAAAGGCACATATTGCAACAACACCCACGTTCGCCCAAAACACCCGGTGCTAAAAGAGCTATCGGAGAAAGGCTCAATGAGATCCCAGACGAACCCGTAACAAAAAAATCAAACCACATTGATATGGAAACTGATTTTGACACCAATTCATGTCCGGCAACTGAAGAAAATTTTGCATTTTTTGAAGAAACAATCACATTGGAACAAATTAAAAAAAGCGTCGCTCTGGGTATTTGCAGATTGACGGCAGATGTTTCGCTTCCTCAAACCAAAATTTCGCAAATGATAAAACTTTGCGAACACCTAGTAAAAATGCTTGGTGTTTACTTCGAAGAAAAAACAAAGTCATTTTTAACGGAACGTAAAACTGATTTAGCTGCTCCAGAAACTATAAACTTTTTAAACAAGTTCCACGTAGAAGATTTGTTTTCGGAAGTATCAACGCGTTCAAAACAAACACAGTTTTTAAACAATTTGGCAGTTAGTATTCCAAGACCAGTAGAAAAATTGCTTCAAACACGAGAAGATATTCGGCATATTGATGGTATACCAACAAAAGTAATAGTTAACGAAACCTTCATGTATATACCCATCACTGAGACCTTGAAGCTAATTTTCAGAAATCCCCAAAACAGAGAATTAATGACAGATAATTTGCCGCCATACCCAACCCTCAAAGAATACTCTAGTTTCCGATCAGGAGAAACATACCAAAACAGTGAATATTTTAAAAAATTCCCCGACGCCATACGAATAAACCTTTATCAAGACGACGTGGAACTCGGAAATGCATTGAGCTCTAGAGCAGGTATTAACAAAGTATCGGTGTTCGATTTTAAAATAGAAAATTTTCCAAGCAGGTGGAATAGTTCTCCGAAAACAATATTTCCACTGATCTATTACACTTCTATAGACTCCAAAAAGCATGGCTTTAACAAGATCTTGGAACCTCTAATTCATGACCTCCGAAAACTGGAACACGGAGTAGACGTTTTCTACGGAACAGAAAAATATACTATTCGAGCAGTGGTAACGATGTTCTGCGGTGATACACTGGCTGTACATGAGGTTTTCGGACTAATGGGACCCATGGCAAAGTTCTTTTGCAGACTTTGCACTATACCAAGACCAGCATTTCACCAGAATCCGTTCCAAAATTTTCCCATGCGTACGACAGAGTGGTATGAATTCAACTTGGAGAAAGTTAATTCAGGAGCTATGAAGCCTTCAGATTGTGGATAATTGCGTGGTAATTGCATATTAAATGAGCTACAATACTATCACATTACACACAATTTTGCTTTGGATACTATGCATGACATAGCGGAAGGATTGGTGCCAATAACTATACAGCTAGTACTAGGTCACTATCACAAAATTAAGTCGTTGGGTTTCAGTGCATCATTCATCAATGATCGTATACATTTATTTGCCTATGGATACATCGACAAAAAGAATAGACCATCGGCGAACTTTACTGATGAAATGCTATCTAAACCCAGTAGTTACAAACTCAAACAGACTGCATCCTGCTACTACTACGTTCTTTTCCTTTTTTGTTTGCTGACAAAGTTCCCGCTAATTGCGAGTATATGCGTATGATCGGTCATTTGTTGAATATAACTCGTATTTTGATGTCTACAATAATATCTGACCATATGTTAGTATCATTAGAAGAACTTATTCGGTTGTATGAGGAGTCATTTTACAAAAAATTTCAACGAAGACTTAACAAAAATCACCACCTAGACCATTACATCCAGTGTATTAAAAAGAGCGGAAATATGAAACAGTATAATTGTTTAGTGTTCGAGCAAAAGAACAAACCAAACAAAAATCAATCATCAACTTGCAGAAATTTTAAAAATATTTGCAAAAGCTTAGCACAACGACAATGCTTTACAATGGCCATAGATATGCTAGATAATCCGTTTACTGATAATATTACATATTACGGAGGAAACTTAGTTAAGCGAGAACATTGTAACAGTGTTTGCTTCGTAGATTTGTGTGTTCCACATGTTTTTGTACCCAACAAAGCAACAGTAAATGGGATCGACTTCAGAAAAAACTTGCTAGTGTGCATAAAAAACCACGAAAATGAATATTATCCGTCGTATGGTATTATTGTCGAGATAGTGGTTATGAACAGTGCTATGTTTTTGCTGATTAAATTATGCAAAACTAACGGATATAATGATTGTCTAGAAGCGTACGAAGTTGCAGTAGGACCAACTGAAACATTTGTTTCGTTTGAAGAAATCCATTCGCATACTACCTTTGCCTTCTGGTCACCATTTGGAAGTGATAAAAAATATGTCTCCCGAAGGAACTATTGCCAGGATTATTGACAAGCGTATTATTATATTACATACTTAATAGGTTAGATTGGAAAATAGGAAAGATAGGTTGTAACTGATTAAACATTTCTTACAGTAAAAGAAGAAATAACGGACTTGGACACCTTCTTATCCCTGGACAACAATGATTTCACTAGACTACAGTTAACGACAAAAATGATAAAAATAATTCAAAAATATCAAAAACAGTATGGAGTTACAATTGACATTACAACGACTCCCAATGAATTTATGGAAGAAACGCAGAGAAATGAAGTACCAACCAGAAGCTTGAGTTCAACTTTCAAGATGCACAATTTTGACAAGGTGAGTATTATTGCTACGGCGTGATGTACATACAAAGAAGTAACTTTTTTTTTTAAAGGAAATTGACGTTAGCCTACTCCTTCTGAAAAGTGATGAAGGTAAACAAATCCATGAAACATTGACAGAAGGAATTAAACCCGACGAGGTCACCAACAAAAAAATAAATCGAATAATTTGCGATTGGCTAGCGGACAATTACGGCGTGTAAGTATTGTAAAAAATAAGAAAAATGTGAATTGATCTACTACTTTCATATATTTCAGGCGTCCACAAACGGAAAAAAAAGTAATGCTTGCAAAATCATTAATTAAAACTTATCCCATTCTGGCCTCGAACGTTTCAGATGTACCCTATGTAAGTAAATTATTTTTTATTATTTAATACCACCATTACACATGGTGATGCTGTCGTTAACTGTGTATATGTTTTAGACCGTAACACTTTTGTTTTGAATTTCGTGCTGTCTGTTCTGAATGCTGCTAGGATGTATTCGCAATCACTTCGATTGAATTATGTACAATATAACTGTGTAAATCCAAACATATCTGCTGGTGATTAGAACATACTAACAGCTTAATCACAGTATGTCTCACGAGATTCGAACGCAATGCAAATCATGTGTCAATTCACTGGAAAATATTTGGACAAACAGAACACTTAAAAACAGAACAACACGAATTTTAATCAAATTTCGAATATTTTACAGGCAGCGTGGTTTCATAAAGGTGGACGAGGAGCAGGACGGCATGCTGGTTCTATTCATTATAGAATGGAAACCCTTGCAAAAAGATCCTGTAGTCGAGTGTTCTACCGATCAAGACACGATGAAGCGACTCCATCTTCTTCAAAAATAATAACGAACGACGAATGTGGAGAAAATATTGATGATTTGGTAGCATCACATATGAAGTTTCTTATACTTGGATATAAAATTGATGTTAACCTTTTTCACAGGTGTACGAGTTAGAAACTATTGTTCCCTTGGAAAATTCAATGGAAAACATAAAATATTTATGGAAACAAACACTGGCTTACCGGCACGAAAAGCGTGCCAGAGGGATTTTTTCCCAATTTATGACCGACTGTTCTGCGGCTTCAGCCTTCGGAGGAGAATTGGTATGTCGATTATCTTCTATCTCGATGGAAGTAGGGATACATTTGTAGCTCAATTCTTCATTTTTCAGATATCTTTAGAATTCGAATTGATGAATCCTACTGCTGCTAAATTCGAAGACATGTGGAATGTAATCCAACAGAAAATATTGGAAAAATTTCGAATAGATTACAGGTACATAAAAAATGACCTGATTCAGTCACTATGTCTGGTACGAGAAAAAAATACTATAAGAGGAGCCAAGCGAACCCGCGAAGAAGACTATAAAGAGAATGATGCGCGTACATTAAATCCACTTCACGGAATAATCGATTGGATTGATGTAAGTGATGTTAGAGGATTCAACAAGAGTTTCTATTACAGCTAACAATTGCAATTGTTGCAATTCTAATAATCACATTAACCTCATATTTTTCCCACAGACCTCGTGCTTAGAGACGATGTTTAATCCTCTATTTTTATGTTTCTTCTTCTTTTTTTAGTTCGAGACTTCATTTCCGACACCTGATGTCCCGCGCATTATAATTGTTGCCAAAATGTTTGAACTCGGCGAATGCTACGTGGTGTGGAAAAACAGTACGATTCATGTAGGAAACAATTTGATTCGTGCATTCATCGTTCTTTGTCAAGCCTTTACAGTTTTCAATGTAAAATGCTATGCGGCTGACAAACTTTTCTTTTCATTTTTCATGCTTCATGCTTCAAACTTGGAGCACTCAGTACAACTAGTAATAAGTTTTTAAACCAGCTGTTTTAAAATCAAGTTTATAAAAGAATTTATTTACATTCTCCTTATTTAAAAAGCGCACCTGCTTTTGAATAGCCAGGTGAAAAGCAAAATTCTAGTGATTAGAATAATAATATGAATTCATCTGATATAATCAATATAAGATTTTACTATGAAATATTAGAACTTTCATCGGAAATAATTAACCCACTTCAAAAAGGTATAATAGCGTTTTTTTCTTATTGAAAATTCAATCAAATTATTTAAACAATTTTTTATGCAAATAAAAAAGGACTGGCATTCCAAAATGATTGTTTTTATTTTTTGCCGAAATCTCAGTTAACCACAAACGAAAATCTCGGTTAAACGTAAACGTCAAAACAAACCGAAATTTCGGCAACCGAAATTTAACCGAAATATTTGCCGAGATGTCAGTTGTGCGGATCTCGGCAAAAATTAACCGAGATTCGGCAAAAATTTTTAAGAGTGTACTTGTACCTTACTGGTTGTCCCCAATGATTCCGAGTTGCTTACGGATGGCTCCGACTCAGCAGGTGTGGGTCGATCCGCATAAACTTAAGCGATAGTAATTATACTATGATAGAAAAGTTTGAATGCCCGTCATGGGTTCATGCCTCGAATGGACCGTGCCTCCATACGTAGGATTGACTATCCTGCTATGTTAACAATAAGTCACTGAAAGCCAAGCTCACTTGACCAACAGCGGTTGTTGTGCCAAAAAAGAAGAAGGACCGTTTGAATGTGAATCAAATCACTTGCCGCCTTTACAGGAAAAAAATATCTCAAAACCTCTCAACAAAATCTTGTGTATCCCATCTCTTTACTTTAGTAACGACACAAAATTAATTTAAAAATTTAAATTAAAAACTTCACGCGTTCTTTCTGAATAAAAAAAAAAATACTTCCCGCGTTACTCTGCGTGTAGAACTGTGATAAAAAGGATAAACTATGTGTATCTGTCGTTACGTGTCCTTAGTTACCGTTACGTGTGCTTGCTCGTTCCCTCAACACAACAGCATCAACACGTTTCATCCAGATGTATCTGCATGACGCACACGATGCATCCGGTCATAGAAACATGACTTCGGTGCTGCCAGCCAGCCAGCCAGTGAGCTGAGTAATTGGTGCTCTTAGGAATAGTTAAGAAAAAATATGCACTACGCGAACTAAACGGATCCTGGGAAACCAAGGGGATACACACTAACATCGCTCTTTATCCACAACTTTGCTCACTATTAAATTATCATTTTGATCTGTTTCCCGCTTAAATTTCCTTGAGAAACTTTACTGCACGACACTCAGTGGCGGATTAAGGGTATCAGGGGCCCTAGGCGGTAAGACGAGTTGAGGCCCCCTGTAAATGCTAAATGATGGGGAAGGAGGGTTTGTACTGGCACTGAACTTGCTGTTGGGAAATTGAACAGTAAACTTGAAATGCCGTCGAGGGGGCCCTACGATTATCAGTCACAGGCTAAGACAAAGTCTGGAAGGGGGGGGGGGGCAATCATTCGCCAACCTCGGGGCCCCAAACGTCCATCCTTCCATGGGCCCTTGTCGCTAGTACTATGTCCATACAGCGTACTATAGACTAGCGATCTACGGGGCCCAGGCGACCGCCTAGTCTGCTTACCGTTAGATCCGCCACTGACGACACATAAATATTTTCGGCAATCCTGATTTCGTTTTACAGATGAAATGAAGTTTATGTTTAAATAGTACACGGGATGTAATTTATGTAATATTGCTAAACACTACTATTATAACAATATAAATATTCATTTACTTACCGCCACAGTTGAGCTTCCGCAATTGTCCATTTTGCATTAAGGGAGCATGATGCAGTTGGTAAACCTCTGGCTGAAAATGAGAAGAGCAAATAACAGAACAATTAGTAGGTTCCCAATCCTCACCACGATTGCAAAATTTCTTCCAGACACTGCGAAACACAGTTTCTTTCGGAAATTTATGAAATGCCGTATTTGTTCCCAGTTGTTTCACTTTGCAACGATTGTTGCTAAAACAAAACACAGAACACGAGATAGGCATGATGAAAAAAAAGATTCCTGAATGGGATGAATGGATAAAAATCGCTTTTAGGCAGAGAAGTATCCCAAGATGCGGATTGTTTATGCAATGCATGAACAAAAGTGTGATGAAATGGTAATAAACCGCCAAAAGAGATTCCTGAGAATTTTTGAACAATCGAAACGTAAACAAGACACCAATACATGTACAAGAGGTATTCTTGCCGTCAAAATCGGTGCCCAAGATGGTAGCTGTCAAACGGGCTAATATGTGACCTGATATCTCAACAGACCTTGATTGCAAGCATTTTTTTTGCTGTCCATCCAGCGATTGATAGCTTGGATTGCTCGAAAAACATTCGCCACAGGCTGCTAGACTCCCACTACCTCAGTGAAAATGTGTGTTTGCCCGCCATGCAATTGACAGCGATTTGCGAGGGCGCGCGAGGGCTCGCACGCCATCAACCCGTCAAACATTGCGAGGGTTGCGAAAGATTTCATGTGCTCGAAATCTTATGTTATTTAAAAAATCGTTGATTTTTATTCAAGGATTATTTTTTGTGCGGTAGTATTTGGCGAAAAGATCACTATTTAAATTTTTGTGGATTTTTGAAAACTAAAATGTCAAAATTCAGGTGTTTAGTATGCTACAAATCGCACTGTTATACCTGCTCTCGGGGTGCTATAATTGTTGGATTTTGGGTTAATATTAATATTTCAAATATGAATTCAAATGGGAAAACACGCAGGAATTACAAGGAACTAAACCATAGGATATAGATAAAACTACTTGACTAATTAGGACTGCATGAAATGAACTGCTCGAACTACACGAATGAACTTTGTAATGAATTATGTAATGAACTATGGGACAAACGAATATACAGTTGCAAACAGACCGACGATTAAGGTGCACTCTTTTCATTCTCATCAAATTTACACAAGTTAATATCACAGTCCAGTACTTTAGTGAATATATTTCACAATAATTATAACTGCTAAAACTAGGGGTGAAAAAACTACCAAGGCTCGCAAGCTCTTTAATGTGAGGGCTCTGGGGCGGTGAACTTGTATGGCGTGCGAGCCCTCGCGCGCCCTCGCGATTCGCTGTCAATTGCATGGCGGGAAGTTTACCGCCCCAGAGCCCTCGCATTGAAGAGCTTGCAAAAAACCTCCGCAAAAAAAAATCCAGGAATAAAAATCAAAGATTATTTAAAATACCATAAGATTTTGAGCAGATGAAATCATTCGCAACCCTCGCTATGTTTGGCGGGTCGTAAATCGCTGTCAGTTGCGTGGTGGGAGTAGTGGAGTGTGCATCAACGCCTAATGTGACAGTAGTGTGAACACCTTATAGTTTATATTAACCTTTGCGTTCACACCTTTCCTTATTTTGTTACCTTGACTTATACTATGTAAATATATTGATCAGACAATAAATGAACTCTATAGTTGAGCTTAGATCGTCAGCCAGAACGGAACCACTGCGTTTGTTGGAAATTATTCCTTTTATCAAGCTTAACTCAACAGGTTATGGGCCCAGTTAGAGGCTAAGTGCATAATTTCTGCTGAATAATCTTTTGACCAGTCAGAGTCGAGTACGTGTGTGAAAATTACGAATGAATTCGGTCGTCCTTCCGAATAGAAATCCACAGTGCTAAGCAGCTACGAGAAGTACAGAGTACAAAATGGTGGACAGCAAGATGTCGTTCCCGAAACTAAACGCAACAAATTGGAGCACTTGGAAAGTGCGTATAGAAAACTTGCTACAACGTGATGATCTTTGGGAGGTTGTGGTGAAGCAATCGGAGGCTAAGAACAAAGCAGCTGATGATTGGATGTCCAACAATAGGCACGCTAAGACAACTATCATCTTATCGTTGAAAGACAATCAGCTACAATTAGTGAAAAACAAGGAAACGGCACATGACGTTTTCAATGCTCACAAGAAACATCACGAGAAAAATACGTGATCGGTAAAAGTTACACTACTTGTTACGTCCGGTGTTGGGGTGATATGGGACGGAGGCCGATTAAAACTCCGGACACAACGTTTAAACTTTACAAAACATATATTACAAAAACTGCTTAAAGCTAACACGCTAAAAATAACTGTCCGCGGCACGTCTGTGTTCCCTCGCTGCTGAACCCCGAAGAGCCGCACGATCGGCTTTCGCGCACGATCGCAGCCTCCCTATCGCTGACACCGAAACGTCTGACAGTTGTCGCACGGTCACGACAACCCAGAGTACCAATGTCGTGCGGCGCTGCTAGCGCCCGCAACACTACTGAAGAAGCTTTGCGTGTTGAACCAGGCAGAGCATGGCGATGTTGAACAGCATTTGTTTAAAATCGACGAATTATTCGATCGCCTGAGTGCAGCGATCTGGCTCTGACACCGACACGAAAATATGCATGATTTTTTGTAGCCTTCCCGCATTGTATGATACGTTAGTGACAGGACTCGATTGTTTGTCGGATGACGACATTTCCGTGGAATTGCTGCGATCGAAAATAGCGGATGAAAGCCAGCGCAGGATCGAACGTGAGTGTGGCTCAAACAATAGGAGCGACAAAGCACATAGCTCAGCAGAAAATAATCGACACCGTCCTCCCCCTATTTGTAATTTTTGTAAGAAGCCCGGCCATCTCATGGCAAATTGCAAAAAGAGACAAAACCAAAGTAAGAACAATGGCAACGCGAAGACGATGGTTTTGAGCGATGTTCCTGGAACAGCGTTTGTTGTTAACGGTGGGTGCAGCAACGCTTGGATTATCGACAGCGGTGCCAGTGCTCATATATGCAACGACAAAGCCATCTTCACCGAATTGAACGAATTTGCTGGAGGTTTTATAACGCTCGCAAATGGTGAAAAGAAAAGGGTTCTTGGTGAAGGAAAAGCGGTTATTTCTGTGATTGATGGTAATCAGGAGAAGCGGCACTTTACCTTCAGTGACCTGAAATATCTGCCCGGATTAGAAGCAAATCTAATCTCAGTAGATGGCTTGGCGAAGAAAAATATGAGTGCGATATTCGACTGCGAAAGGTGCAAAATTATCGACACGCATGGAAATATCGTGGCAACTGGAGTATGGTACAATGGTCAGTACTATCTACAATTGGCGGAGTCGTCCATGAGAGCAGCCAGCGACCAACATCAGAATTGTCAGCATCAGTGGCACCGACGTCTGGGACACCGCGATTGGGCAGCCATCGAGAGAATCAACAAGGAGCAGCTAAGCACCGGGATGAAGATCATCGCTTGCAGCGTAAAACTGGTGTGCGAGTGCACACCTGTAGGCAGCAGGGGAAATCTACCCGAACCCCCTTTCCCAGCTGTGACCGACCGGAAGTCGACGAAGGTGTTGGCAATCGTGCACACAGACGTATGTGGTCCGATGGAAACACAAACACCGAGTGGCAACAGGTATGTAATGCATAAAGTCCATGATTTTAGCAGATTTACCGTAACTTGTTTACTGCAGAAGCAATCAGATGCCACGGAGAAAATATTCGAATACGTAGAGGAAATATTTTCGGCAGAAAACCTCGTTTTATTCGTTCTGATGGTGGAGGGAAATTCGACAACACAAGGTTGCGAAAATTTTACGTTGATAATGGGATCAAGCCTCAGTTCACAACACCCTATTCCTCTCAATCCAACGGCAGAACGAAAGAATCGATCGATCACCGAGATGGCTACTTGTATGCTGATCGATTCGGGTATGGATAAACGTTTTTACGGGTGTAGCGATGCTAACGGCAACATACATGCAGAACCGCTTACCATCTAGATCCGTTAACAAAACACCGTATGACCTTTGGTGGAATCGTAAGCCGGACTTAAGACACATACGCATTTTTGGTAGTGACGCTTATGTTCATTTGCCGAAAGTGAAACGAAATAAGTTAGACGATAGAGCTATAAAGCTAAAACTAGTTGGATACTCCTCAGAGTATAAAGCCTATAGATTTGTGAATCCTGAAACTGACGACATAACAATAAGTCGAGACGCCCGGTTCATCGAACATGAAAATAGAAACAGCTTTGTAGAAGTTTCATTAGTTTCACGTTCTCAAAAGAATGCAAGCGATGACAATGACGAAACTGTAATCGCACAGACAGGCAAAGGGGCATCAGGAGAGGAGGAGATCCAAAACACATAAACTACAGAAACAGATGAAAATGCTCGCCCAGAAAGAGTAACAAGACCACCTCCGTACCTTGAAGATTATGTTTTAGAGTATACAGCTGGCGTAGCTTCGTGTGCTCGTGAAGAACGTTTAAATGTAGAAGAGGCCATGAAAGAAGCAGAGTGGCGTGAAGCCATGGCGTCCGAAATGCAATCACATCATAAGATTGGCACATGGGAATTGGTACCACTTCCTAAGGGACGTAAAGCCATTGGTTCAAGATGAGTATTTAAAATCAAAAGAAATGAGCAACATGAAATAGTTAAGTACAAAGCTCGTGTTGTAGCCAGTGTTGTATACTGTTGACATTTTTTTTACGTACGCAGTAGGCTACTGGTCAAAATCATTTTTTGTACATCACATTCACTGTTGCCATGACACGACTGTTGAAGAACGACATTCATTTCTTTAGTTACCGTCAGTGTCTTTGCGATGACATGACTGTAAAAAAATGTAGATTGAATGTCAAATCGCATTCATCTTGTGAATCCAGAACTGCCTGGTGCCTTTACCGATCGTAAGTGACTGAAAAATCAAATATTTTAACTTGGCCAGTGCGAAAATCAGTGTCTTCTTGCTGGTGTACACGAATTTAAAAGAAAAAATGTTACAAAGGAAAAGGCGATGTAGTGCACTCGAAAATAAAAAGTCAAATGAATGTCGCCAAAAAATGTCATCGAATCAAACGACATTTTTTACATGACTGTAGAATGAAAGAGTGAAAACTGAATTCGAAGCTTCAAATCGTGTCAAAGTAGGCAATTTCATGTCAAAGAACGTCACCGCTAACAACACTGGTTGTAGCACAAGGTTATACGCAGCGATTTAGCATTGATTACAGTGACGTGTATGCTCCAGTGACAAATCACTCGACATTTCGAACTTTTCTCACTGTTGCATGTAAACAAAAAATGACAGTACGCCATCTGGACGTGAAAACGGCATACTTGAATGGAACACTAAGGGCGGTGGCAACGCTCATCGGATGCGATTTTATCGGATGAGATTTATAGGGGATTTGACAGATAACGTCGGACGACGAAATCTGTCCGATAAAATCGCATCCGATCAGCGTTACCACCGCCCTAACTGCCCATTTTGCATAAAAATTACATCAATATGCTACTAAATCATGGCTCAGACGCGAAGAGAAACGAGTTCACCGCTCCAAGAAGCATGCTTTGAAAGAGCCAAACATGCGGGAACTCGAACAAACCAGAGAGGCGTACGGACCGACACGAAAGTTTTACCAAGCGATAGCAGTTCACCGAAAAAACATTGTATCTAAGGTAACCTGCTTCTTTCTTCTTCTTCTTTATTTTGGCGAGTGAGTTACAATCTTCTATGGTTGAGGCCAACGCATATTCAAAGATATACCACTCTATGAGGGTTTTCGACTCCTAGAATCATATACCCGTTTTCTTACTTGACTCTTATAATTTTTACAATGCCTACGTTTTTTGGTTTCACAGCTACAAAATTAAACTCTTATTATTGTCTTTTGTATACATTATGTTATTTCCTTGATCATTTTACCTGTTTTGTCTTTCCACTGTGCTTTAAATATTTCTTGTGTGATGTTTGATTGTTCTTCTCTTTCTTTTGTTAGTTTTTTACAATAGAATAATTGATGTTTCCCGGTTTCAGGCACTCCACACTCTTCACAGTTGCCGTCTTCCACTATTCTCATAACACTCAACCAATGTTTGGATAGATCATGCCCGGCTAATATTCTGTAGGTGATTTTTGTTTCAATGGCTGTGATTGCTATGTTAGTGTGCCACGGATTTTCTTCAAATTTCGTTTGATGCTCAAAAAATGTTTTTCCTCTCTTCTCTACTTCTAGTCTGTACCACTCCTTTTTTGTGTTATTATTTTTGTTTTAGTATGTTTTTTATATCTACCATGCGTAATTTGTTGTTTTCCACGATATTCGATGATATTCCCCTCTTAGCTTACTCATCTGCCCTTTCATTTCCGTTTATATCTATATGTCCCGGTATCTATTTTATTTCTGCATTGAGTGTGTGGCATCTTTTAATTATATTGTATATTGTTTTTTTTCTATTTTGTTGCTATATTGTTCTCTTTTAATAATATTGCAGGCTGCTTGACTGTGTATATGATTGGATTTGAAATGTGTTTTTGTTCTGCTATTTCTAGCGCCTTTTCTATTGCTTTTATCTCCTGGTAACCTGCTGTCGCAACAAGGATGGAGATCTGGTTAGTAACCAGTCAGAGGTCCTCTCGCGATGTGCTCAGTACTTTGATGAATTAGTCAACGAACAGTTTAGCGAACAGCTAGAAGCGCCATTAGCATATAGTGTCATGCTACTGCCACCTAGCATAGAAGATACACGAAAGGCTATCCGTCGGCTGAAAAATAACAAGGCACCCGGAACCGACGGAATTGTAGCCGAACTGGTCAAAATTGGAGGTGCACGACTAGAAAACGAGATTAATCAAATTGTCACTGAGTTGTGGGATAGCGAATCGATGCCTTGTGATTGGAATCTCGGCATCATCTACTCCATATACAAAAAGGAAGACAGGTTGGACAACTACAGGGGTATTACGGTGTTGAATACCACCTATAAAATATTCTCCCTGATCCTTCAGGATCGCCTTGTCCCGCACGTCGAAGAGATAGTCGGAAACTATCAAAGAGGATTCCGAAACGGAAAATCAACCACTGATCAGATCTTCACCATGCAGCAGATCTTGGAGAAGATGACTGAATACAGAAACGACACATACCATCTCTTCATAGACTTTAAAGCCGCATACGATAGCATAGCCAGGGTAAAACTGTACGACGCTATGAGCTCATTTGGAATCCCGGCCAAACTGATAAGGCTAGTTAGAATGACTATGACCAACGTCACTTGCCAGGTGAGGGTGGATGGAAAACGATCAGGACCTTTTGCTACCACCAAGGGTCTGCGCCAAGGGGACGTGCTTGCCTGTCTCCTTTTCAACTTGGCGCTAGAGAGGGCCATCCGCGACTCGAGGGTGGAGACTACGGGAACCATCTTCTATTAGTCAACCCAGATCCTGGCATACGCTGATGATATAGACATCATTGGTCGGCGGCTCGTAGCAGTAGCCTATGTAGCAGAAGCCTACCAAGGGATTGAGCAGGCGGCAGAGAGCCTCGGATTGCAGATAAACGAGGCAAAGACCAAACTGATGGTGGCAACATCAGCGGACCTACCAATAAATAAACATAATCTACGAAAGCGTGATGTACAGATAGGTGTACGCACTTTTGAAGTCGTCCCACAATTCACCTATCTTGGGTCAAAGGTCAGCAACGACAACAGCATGGAAACTGAGTTGTGCGCAAGGATGCTGGCTGCCAACCGTTCATTCTACAGCCTGAAAAATCAGTTCACCTCAAAGAACCTGTCACGACGGACGAAGCTGGGACTATATAGTACCTATATAGTTCCGGTACTCACATACACCTCTGAGACATGGACACTGTCCAAATCTGACATAACCCTCTCAGCCGCGTTCGAGAGGAAGATGCTCAGAAGGATACTTGGCCCCGTATGTGTGGAAGGAAAATGGAGGAGCCGATATAATGACGAGCTATACAAGATGTACGGCGACCTCACTGTCGTACAGCGTATCAAGCTCGCCAGGCTCCGGTGGGCTGGCCATGTTGTAC
This sequence comes from Anopheles arabiensis, assembly GCF_016920715.1. NCBI lineage: Eukaryota > Metazoa > Arthropoda > Insecta > Diptera > Culicidae > Anopheles > Anopheles arabiensis. The sequence continues at coordinate 55,049,951 of NC_053518.1, forward strand.
GCATGGAAACGGACGACCCAGCCCGTAAAGTTTTTTTAGGCCATCCACAAGGACAGAGGAGGCGTGGTAGGCCCAAATTGAGGTGACAAGATGGCGTGGAGGCGTCCGCCATTAAGGCCTGGATAACGGACTGGCAGATGAATGCACGAGACCGTGAGCGGTTTCGGACACTCCTGAGGCAGGCCAAGACCGTAAAGCAGTTGTAGCGCCAGATAAGTAAGTAAGTATGCTACTAAACCTTATTTTGCATTTTTCTTGGTTATTTGTTATGTAAGGATTATGAAACTTACATGGTGTTCATAGCACACTCTAATGAATACATCTTGAGCATTTTAAAGTATCTTGATAGTAAAGTAATCCTTAAATAGAAGAACTTCTAGAGAAATTCTACGGCTCTTTCAACCCCGTTCCAGCGCTGGTCGGTCTGACCTTATGTTCCGCATGTCGGCTGTCTTCAATACTGTCTCGGATTGCTTCGACTTCGACATCTCGACTCAGTGCTTCAAGGAACGTCTCCGGCTTTTGCCGTGGCTGCAGTGAATTGCGATGCGAATTGTGTTTTTGTTATGATTTTTTTTTTTTTATTTTTTTTAATGAACTGTTACATCTTAATTAAGCCATACGGCCCGTTGAAGATTAATAAATAAATAATAATAATAATAATAAATAGAGTCTGCACATTTTGCCCCGCTTTCCCTTACTTTTAATCCGGTTGTCCGTACATCCGTTCTGTTAGGAAATGACAGTTCAATACAAAGTACAGTAGAACGTCGATTATCCAGGGACGGATTAACCGGCGGGCGGCTTAACCGTGCGCTTAAATCTGACAGCTTTGCTATCGTGGCGAACATTTAAAGCGATATTGAAGTTCGTAAACATTATTTTTGTGCAGCTACCTAGTGCCTGGTGCTATACTCGAACTTCATTTTTGTTCATCAACAGTTGTTAAACCTACTTAAACCAGTTGTTGTTGATGAAAATTATATTATAATAATGATTAATCGATTGAATCATAGTAAATTGTTAGTAAAACCAGTGAGTTTTATAACTGCCCAAATGACAATCCAGCCTGCTCTCACTATGGCGAGCTCAATGACAGCTGCTTCAACCCATACTGAGAGGCTATCATCGTTTCCTCCTGCGTACTGAGCAAGCTTGTTTTTTCCCCTCGCTGAGGCGAGATGATTTTGTTTGTATGGTGAGCAAATCTATCGCCGATGATTGCACTAATGAGATGATCAAGCAACAGCCACTCACATGATGAAATCATGATGAGGTCGGATTTTGGAGTGAGTAAAAATTTCTTCCCCACATCGAGCCGCCATTGTGTTGTGGTTTGAGGAGAACATTGGATCATCTACGAATTGTTTACATTTGTAAAACGTGCAATAATTGACCGTGGGCTACATTTCTCGATTCTTTTGTTGAAAGAGCATATCAAATATCCCAAATCAGTTAAAATATAGTGAAATATTGTACCGGACACACGATGCTTAGAAGAAAACATAAAATCAAACATGGGAAGATGATGAACATCTTACCTTACTAATAGTTGATTTACAGCCTCTAGGTAAGTGTAAAACACCCAACAGAGTGCTGTTGTCCATGTTAGAAAACGTTTTTAAATTGCAGAGGGTGATTCTTTCTCCGTCACAGGCATCAACAAAACATGAAGCAGCGTTTAACGATGAAGAAGATACCCAGTTCTGCGATAACCATTAACGTTGAAAATCAAGAGGAATACATGGATTGAAAATACTTAAAGAGAATACGCATCGAGTCGAATTTAAAACGGAAAATAATGGTACAAAAAGCGAAAATAATGGCAAAGAAAACGAGTGCGGCTGGGCCGCAATACCTTCCAATATTTCATGAAAGGCCATTTTTTGGATTGCCATGATTGTTAGCAATGGCGGATTAAGACGAATGGAGGCCCTAAGCGGTCACACAAATGTAGAGGCTTGGTTGAAGCGTCTAGCAGGGGATTGTATAAAATATCCTAACCAGAGAAGGATTGAGTAGCAATTATAATTGTGAGCGGGGCGTAGGTGCCATTTTTGGGGCCTCAGGCCGACACAGATGTTCGATACTTAAACAACTGAATACGATAGAAAACATTAAAACTGAGGAAAATACACATCTAATCAATTACTTAAAAAGTAGTATAATTGTATTGATTCGTGATGTATTTTGTATTTCTGACCTGCATGCACAATTCTAAAACATTCCAATGAATCACAGAAAGGCCTAAAGCCTAAAGGCCTGCCTAATAAGCTTGAAAATAACACCCGGCAAAGAACACTAAAAAAGCTAAATAAAATCACGTGGTTTTAATGATTTGTAGTGTAAATTGAGTGACAGAACCGGCTGGCCACATGTACATAATATATGCTGTTTTGCAGTGCTCTTACATCCTCAGTTATTTTCAAATTCATCCATGCTTAGAGAGCGTACACTCCTTTTCCACTGCTAGTCACATTGGAATTGCTTCAGTCATTATTTGCACTTGGCGGATTTATACATACTGTTTTTACAAATTTTCTCCAAATCCTTTTTCTTTGTTTAGCCTGGATCCTAAATCAGCAGCTTCCATTCAAAAAGAATCAAATTTAGTTTCCACAATTCTCGAAAACAAAATTCATTACATGCACTCTCCATCGTTTGCTCTTCATCATTCCTTGTTGTTTCTTGAACACCATTCAATCATCAAAGGCAACACGATATCATCGTCAATATTTTCACTTGTGCGTGGATCTATTTCTGCTTCAAGGTTCGATGCGTCTACTAGTGCCTTTTAAACGACCCAAATTTCGAAGCCTTCTATGATTTACAAGTTTAATAGAGCTGTTCTGACTTGATGTACTGCGGATCAAATCCAACCACGGCAGTACAACAAGTCAACAGATGAACTGAATAGAAAGGAAGAGTCAGAGTGTACTAGGGATGGTAACGGTGGAAAAAGTGAAAGAGGGGAATACCCTTTTTTCGCCATGACTACCATGACGATGATTGCACTGATTTTCCCCTTCCTTTTTTCTCACAGCACGCTGCTCTTAGTGAGATCGCTTTCGTCTGAAAAGCGGAACGGAAAGCGACTTGCATCAAATGTCAACCAGATTTTCCGTGCTGAAATTGTCATCCGGGTGTTATATGAATTTGACATTTATTGGACTATTGTCCGTGGATATCGATTAACCGGCAACCGTCCGGTACCGAGCTGCCCGGATAATCGACGTTCTACTGTACGTACCGAAAAGGATATTAAAAAAATCATTATCAGAGTACATTGTAATAACGAAAAGACTAAAATTCGTGACATATTTGAAATATCTTTCCATTCAAAGAATTTTCCATTTAATGAACATAAAGGTAATTAAAACTGGCTAGGTTTTACCAAACATAATAAAAATATCAAAACAACTTCCAGAATTTGTGACAAATATAAGCTAGGTCCTATTATCTGTGTTATTCGTCGTTCCTATGAACCCGGATAAAAAGCGTTGCACCGTGTATTTCAAAACACTTAAAAATAATTGTACAGCATTTTTCATCAAATGGTTTCAGTTTCAGATCGCTAGACACTTTACATCGAGGTATGATCTCGTAATATGTTAGTGTCTACTAGAAAAACGAACTCCATAATAGGTTACCGTCTTTGATAGCCAAGTTGGAAAATTGGATGATTGCCACAGAACTAAAAAAGTGTTAAAACATGCAGAATAAAATATATCTATTTCTTGCTAAGCTGACTTCAAGAAATGCCACGTAAATATCCTTGGCTACATTTTCGTCTACATGTTTTAGTGGAGTAGGAGTTGGCCGTGCGCCATTCAACATTTCAAATAGTCAAAGAACATTGTTCCCAACATCAATAAACTATAGGGTCATCTCTAGTTTGGTCATCCACTATCATTTTCATGCATACATAAAAATAGCCACAAATGGATAGATTCATTGCCAACAAGAGACAAAACAGATGTATAGACATGCAATTGGTTTTATATTGTATATTTTTAAAAAATATAATTACATAATTTTCCACAATAATGTTTTGCTTGTTGGCTTTTGTTTTCGAAATATACTACTATAAAAATGAAATAAGCTATGGTTGTAATGGGCGACATTACTTTTACTACACCCTTTGATAAAAGATTCAAGGCATAAAGGACCTGAAGATCATATAGTAGCAAACGTGGGGTTATTATAAAATTAATTATTTTTTGCTTAAGATCTTTACCTTAGAAAAATCATTCATCCAATCTTATGATTCACAGCTCGGGAAACTTATTAGTAAATTTCTCATTTTTTTACTGGAATGAGAGGGAAACATAAATTATGTGCCAACTGCGAAACCTTCATGAAAAAGCGGAAAATACATTTGTTCGTTTTAAAGAGATATGTGCCACAAACCACGTTGGAAGCACCGTTGAAGAGGCTACATAATGCTCTGTTAAACCACTTCGATGAAGACACGAGAGCGTTTCGCAAAGAGCACATTGGTTAACTTTCCATAAGAAGATCAGAGTTAGTGCATTAAGCCGTCAAGTCTGAGAGAAAGAAACTTTATATCAAAAGGCGAGCCGATAATAAGAAGAAGAATAAGGTATATAAAAAAGCGACAGTGTCGGAATGATTCTGTAGAAAATGATGACAAGTCGTAAAATTTCACATGGTGCGAAATTGAAAGGAATCGAATAATGCTTTGTACATCCTTAATATGTTTTCTGTTATTTAAGATAAATAACTGAGATGAACTACAATTTTGTATTGTACCAAGATACGTATTTTATTTTTTGTAACGCGTTTCATGTATCTATCAACATATCTATCTTTCTACCAAGCACGTACACGGACAGAGTTCTGGTAGATAGACCTTATTTGTTTTGGTCGATAAGGATTTGTCTTGTTTATGGTTTTTGGAGTTCTTTTATGATGATTACATTCGTAAACGGAGATTGAAAAATAAGGACATCAGAAAAACCGGCAGATAAGAAATCGCGCTAATCTCACACCCAAGTCAAAAAATGCAACAGATTTAATCAGCGGTTTCGATCAATACCAAATATTGTTCCCAAACCACTTGATTCTCAAAAAGAGTATATAGTATGTATGAAGGATACTAAAGTACTCATAACAGAGTAATCAGGGTAGAAAGATTTTTTACGATATGTTAAAAATTGTAAATGACGAGATTTATTGATAACTTTGGAGCCCCGCCAAACATTGCGAGGGCTGATATCATGTGCTCGAAATCTTATGGTATTTTAAATAATCTTTGATTTTTATTCATGGATTTTTTTTGCGGTAGTATTTGTCGAAAAGATCACTATTTAAAGTTTTGTGGATTTTTTAAAAATAAAATGACAAAATTCAGGTGTTAAGTATGCTACAATTTACACTGTTATACCTGCTCTTGGGGTGCTATAATTATAACTGCTAAAACTAGGAGTGAAAAAACTACCAAGGCTCGCAAGCTCTTTCATGTGAGGGCTCTAGGGCGGTGTACTTGTATGGCGTTCGAGCCCTCGCGCGCCCTCGCAAATCCCTGTCAATTGCATGGCGGGAGGTGTGTTTTAGTTTATATGATTTGGAATAATGTGCGTAGCGTATTCTTTATGGTTTGTAAAAAAATAATGCTGCTTGGCATTGGCATACCAACAAATGAAAATAGCTAGGATTCACAGCTGAATTATTATTGCTTGCGAATTATTCAGAATCTTCGCCATCTTGAGATAAAAGCCATCGTAAACTTACCCCGGCCTTACACAAGTCTAAAACTAAAGTTATAGTATTAAAAATAGTACATCATCAGTTCTATTACTAATGAAGGGGCTATAAAAAATCCATGCATTTAAATTAAAAACATACAAAGGGCACTGAAAGAAAAAATATTGTTTTCATCGAATGTTTTCACATTATATCACAGGCAAGTAATTATGATTTTGTCGTTACGTTACAGTTAAATCGAATAATAAATACAGTGGAGCGCAGTTTATACGACCAGTGGCGGATCTAACGGTAGGCGGACTAGGCGGTCGCCTGGGGCCCCGCCGATTTAAGGGGCTCCGTAGATCACCATTCTATAGTATGCCGTATGGACAGAGTACTAGCGACAAGGGCCCCCAAGGCTGGCGAATCATTTGCACAACCCCCCCCCGGCCCCCGTCAGCAAAATTTTTAGAGCCTGTGACTGATGATCGACGGGGTCTCCAACGGCATTTCAATCTCTTAACAGCAACTTTAGTGCCGCTACCGCTTACAAGGCTCTCATGGCAAGTAAAAGAAAATTTTGAAAATTATTTCACTCTATTTGGGTTGGTTTTTAGAAACAATAATTATTGCAAACTCATAAAAGTTTTCAAAAGTTATTATAACACTGTGAAACCTTCCTAAAATATATTATTTGTATGTATGTTACTGTCACGAATAATGCATTGAAATGGAACACATGTGTTTGACACCAGATTTTGAAACGCAATAAAACTTACATATTTTACTAAACGTATTAATTATCATTCTGTGGAAAATTAGTAACATAAAATCTATTTTTCGAAGGGTCTTTATAGTATAGCGAGGAATATCAACAACATATTAAATGTTAACGAAATTCAATCTTCATAAATGTATGATTTTGATAGATACAGTGAGTCCTAAAAATATTCATGTAGCTGAAAATTTAACATAAAAAGGCAAATTATGGCCGTAATAGACATAGGTCGTTATTAAAATGATGCGGTATTATACAGAAACTATCCATGCACACTTTATGCAAAGAACTTAAGCATTCAAATACTTCGATTTCAACGAAAACACGTAATTAAACAACAATAAAAATCATTTGATGAGCACTTGAAAAGTACTCATCTATTCTGTTTTTAGTTTAATATTCATATGAAAAAATAAGTTATGGATACAAACAATTTCACGATCTGGTTGAGATATCAAATTGTGAGTATTAGTCTTAACCAACATGCTTACTCTTTTCAACCTTAAAAAGTGGATATATTTGTCCCACTAAGCCTACAAGACTTTTTTCAATTAATCTCTGGCAAAAATATTTGATTTCTATGCCACATTGCCAAGTTCAATAATTATATTAGCAACTGACATCTTATTGAGAATGTAATAACACCGACGAACCGACGTGACACTTCGAACAAAATGAGCAAATTCTATATAATGCAGAGCATAGCTTGATTTTGGTACACCATTTTCAAAGCTTGTTTTTGACAGTAAGATAGAAAAGTGTTCACAAACGATTCCACACAGCCAAACACTTTTAGGGCCAATTGTGCATATTCTGCACAAAACCTAGTGTAACTATACATTTTCTTCTCATGTACAGTGACATGGAGTAATTTTTTCAGTAATTTATCACTTAAAAATAAGCAATACAACCGAAGCCGTTGTTTTTGAATTAAAAAAAAATCATTTAAAAATTACCACCATCAGTATTCTAGCCTCTTAGCTTTTGTCCTCTTGAGCTGCACATTTTTTTGTCCTAATTTTGGACACTAATCTTTTTATAATAACTAGTTCCACTATAATTCTATATTTTTTATATTCGTCATTACTCATAAAATTATGAACAAAAGTTGTAAAAATGGCCGAAAATGCATTCAGACCACTGAAAAAAATGCAAAAATTCACAACAACTAAAACCTCAACGCGATGAAACTATTGAAGCTTTTTCACCCAGCTGTCAAATTTTTCCCACGCTTTTTGATCAAATGTTCTGGACGACCTCTGTATTATATATACATTAAAAATGAGCTTCGAAAGTTGTCTCCTTATTTTGATTAAAAATACGTTACACACTAGCGCCATCTCCATAATGATTCACTTGCTACTTTGACACTAGCGAGAAACTACCTTTTTGTTTTCCTCCTAAAATTCCAACGCGCAATGTTTTATCTTCTTCTCACCTGTTGTTATTTGGAACACTGTATAATAATGTTCCTGCTTGTTTTGTCCAATTATTCTCCCAAAATCTTGCCTCACACTTCCTTCGCAATTTGTTTTTGGAAAAGTTGTTAACATTTGAGCAGCCGCGAACAGAGCTTATTTTGACAACTTTTACGAACGAACATTCTTTGTTCAATTTCAAGTGTTCGGCTCGATCGAGTAGTTTATAAATAACGGTGTATGTCGCGAATAAACTCTCTCTTCCCATTTTGCTGCACAACGAATAACTGCTAGTAAATATTAAAGGTTTGAAAGTTACACCGAAACGCGGAAAATAAATTATCCGAAATAGTGAGATTAAACATTGGTGCCGTAACCAGGATTAAGACGAATCTGGTTTTCTGAATCTTAATTATTCTCGCGATAATCACTGTTTGCGCGCGTATAACTGTGCTTTAGTCGCCTCACAATCGACCGAGTTCACTGTGTCCGCGAAATTTAGCGTTTTTTGTCAAACCGCACTATGACTGCTCCGATAAACGTTTTGTCGTCCAGAAGGACAGTTTTACTAGCAGTATTGGCTAAGCACGAACAGTTTTTGGCAGAATTTGACCCGGAACGGGATGCAATCGAAATCAACATTCGCATTGCAAAATTCCAGAAGCTTTCCGTTGATTTGGAAGCAATTCAGGCCAAATTGGAAGATGCGGCGGCCACCGAGGAAGTGATAAGTCACAATGCCGCGTTACGAGACGATTTTGGCTCGCGTTTGATACGCCTTGAAGCCCATTTGAAGGCTAAACGGGTGCACGCTCCGCGATCCGCAAGCACAACACCAAACACTAACCCGTTGGCAGGGATAAAGCTTCCCACCATCTCACTTCCTGAGTTCGATGGTGATTACATGCAATGGCTCACGTATAGGGACACTTTTGAGGGATTAATTCACGAAAACATGAAACTACCACCGATACAAAAGTTTCATTATTTACGAGCTTCCGTGAAAGGCGAGACCGCAAAGGTGATCGAAGCAATCACGATTAGCGCAGCCAATTACGAGCTAGCCTGGCAAATGCTCACCGAACGATACTCAAATGAGTATTTGTTAAAGAAACGGCATCTTCAAGCACTTTTTGGTATGGCCACCGTTAAGAAGGAGAGTGCATCAACCCTTCACCATCTTGTGGACGAGTTCGAACGTCACAAGAAAACGCTCAATCATCTAGGCGAAAAAAACGGAGGCATGGAGCTGCTTGTTAGAACACTTAATGTGCACAAAATTGCCTACCTCCACATTAAGAGATTGGGAGGAAAATGCCTCAACTAGCCAAAATCCTAGTTACGAAGGATTAATCGCATTTTTACAGCGCCGTATGCGAGTGTTGGAAACCCTACAGGTAAACATTACCGAGGCTCCCCCTACCGTGAACCAAACGCACTACGCACATAAACATGCTCCGCATATGCGCTTAGCAAGCTTTCCGTCAACATCACACGACACACGCACATGCCCTTTATGCCACTCCGATCACAATTTAACGAAATGCCCCCGTTTCATGCAAATGTCACCGGAGGAACGGTACCGAAACACAATGACTCTGAAATTGTGCTTGAATTGCTTGCGCGACAATCACCGTGTGCGTGATTGCTCATCGCAATACAAGTGCAGACACTGCAATTCAACACACCACTCGCTTTTACACTCTTCACAAAATTACGGCACATTTTCCACTGCAAACACGTCAGCTGCGCAAAATGCTTCCGTACGCAACACACACAACACAGACGATCACACGGCAAACACGCAACGCACTTATGCAGCAGCATTGAGGCAAACTACGGAACAAGTTCTGCTTCAAACTGCACTAGTAAACATTGTTGATGCACATGGCATAATGCATCCTGCACGCGCACTTTTAGATAGTGCCTCCCAGCCAGATTTGATGAGTAGCCGTTTTGCTAACCAGCTAGGTATCAAATCGGGCACGGTCGACATCACGCTGATTGGTGCTGGTCAATCGTCCACCCCGGTGCGGAAATCGATGCGCACCACGGTATCATCCAGAGCGAGCCCTTATGCGATTAACGTTGAGTTTTTGATAGTCGAGAAGCTTATTGCTGACCTGCCCGCACATGATGTGCCCACCAGTGGCTGGAAATTACCGCCACATATCATATTCGCCGACCCCCATTTCGAGAAGTCGGCACCGATCGACATTATTCTCGGTGCCCGGCACTATCACACGTTCTTTGTAAGCGGGGCGCAATATAAAATGTCATCGAATCTACCAGTCCTGATGGAGAGCGTATTTGGCTGGGTCGTGAGTGGATCAGCATCTACCTCTCAGCCAGCAACATCCAATACTTTTCACACTTCATCCGTGGTGTGTATGGTTTCATTAGAAGAATCAATAGAGCGTTTCTGGAAAGTAGAAGAACTACAGGTTAACGATGGCTATTCTCCTGAGGATCGCAAATGTGAGCAATTATACAAAGATACAACACAGCGAGATGAAGCTGGTCGTTATATGGTATGCTTACCTAAACAAGCAGACTTCGATGATAAGCTTGGCTTTTCGAAGGCAGCAGCATTAAGGCGGTTTAGTTTTCTAGAAAGGAGGTTAGAACGAGATCCAAACGTAAAAGCAGCGTACCATGATTTCATGCGTGAGTATCTGGAGCTTGGGCACATGTCACGCATAAAAAATCCCTCCGACGACGAACGCGCGTATTATCTGCCTCACCATCCCGTGTTCAAAGCCGCTAGCTCCACAACAAAGGTTCGCGTGGTATTTGTTGGTTCAGCTAAGACGTCCACCGGCTTTTCGCTAAACGAGGCGTTATGCGTCGGCCCTGTCGTGCAGGACGATCTGCTCGACATAATTTTGCGCTTCCGCACATATAAGGTAGCAGTTGTTGGAGATATTGCGAAAATGTATCGACAAGTATTGCTCCATCCTAACGACCGGAAATTTGTACGCATTTGCTTTCGATTTTCGCCTCACTCGCCAATCGAATATTTTGAGCTGAATACGGTTACTTATGGCTTAGCCCCCTCATCATTCTTGGCAACCAGAACATTGCTGCAGCTTGCAAACGATGAGGGCGCCTCTTGTCTCAATGCTGCAGCTGCTTTGAAAACTAACTTCTACGTTGACGATTTCATCGGTGGTGCTGATTCCATCGGAAATGCTCGACAGTTGCGAATCGAGCTTTCTCAATTGCTCGCCAAAGGCGGCTTCGAGCTGCAAAAGTGGACATCCAATAGCTCGAGGTGCTCGCCGATTTAAATGCGGATCAAATCGGCACACAGTCAGCGCGGCAATTCTTACCACACGAGACGGTAAAGACTCTTGGTGTTTCATGGGAGCCAGAGCCTGACGTTTTATCCTTCGAATCCGCAATATCCAGTGATGTGTCCATTCCGACAAAGCTATCCATTCTATCTAACGTAGCTCGCATGTTCGATCCGCTGGGCCTAATCTTCCTGATTGTCATTCGGGCCAAGATGATGATTTAGGAATTATGGTTGCAGAAAGCTGGTTGGGACGAGTATGTTCCAGATACTATCTGTAAGAAATGGAAAACAATACAAGAGGATTGGCAACTCATCTCTGAATTCAAGGTTAGTCGTTATGCGCTTCTACCTGGTGCGCGTATTCAGCTACATACCTTCTGTGATGCATCGGAGGCAGCATATGGAGCCTGCATTTATGCGCGTTGTGAAGGCGAAGGTGGGCAGATTCGCATAACGTTGCTTTCTTCCAAATCGCGTGTGGCACCGCTCAAGCGCGTCACACTACCCCGCCTTGAACTATGCGCTGCTGTATTAGGAGTACACCTGCATCACCGAGTAAAGAAGGCAATGGGGATCAACGTTGCAGAATCTTTCTTTTGTTCGGATTCCACCATCACCTTAACCTGGATCAGCGCCACACCCAACACATGGGCAACGTTTGTGGCTAACCGGGTATCTGAAGTGCAGCATTACTCACACCCGCGGCAGTGGAGACATGTACCCGGCGCGTCTAATCCTGCTGATCTGGTTTCACGAGGTATGTCAGCCGCTGATTTCCTGAAAAGCAAACTGTGGAGCTTCGGTTTGTAGCTCACCGGATTGGCTATCTTTGCCCGCTTCCATCTGGCCCAACTCTAACCCGGAACCAGCCAACGAAACGAATCTAGAGATTCGCCAGGTGAGTGCTGCCGTTGTAAACACAACCACTAATCACCCTTGGTTTGCGTTGTGTTCTAGCCACAAGCGATTGCTGCGTATCGTATCATATTGCATTCGCTTCACACGTAACGCTAAGGAAAAGGCACGCACTCAGCGAACAGCAGCACAGCACCCCGCACCTTTAATCGTCACACCCGAGTACATGGAAACAGCAAACACTGTGTTAAGCCGCCTAGCACAGCAGGATGCATTTTCAGCTGAACTCGGGCAGCTCAAAAAGGGAAACGAAGTCATAAGGCAATCACCTTTACGTGCACTAAGTCCATTCCTTGACGAACAAGAGATTATCCGTGTAGGTGGACGTTTACGACTATCTCAACTTCCCTACCAAGCGAAGCATCCTGTTTTGCTTCCCAAGAAACATCCGTTCGCGCAATTGATCGCAAAGTATCAACACGAGGAGCTTCGTCATGGAGGAGGAAGGCTGCTCTTATCTCGAATTCGCGAAGAGTTTTGGCCGTTAGATGGAAGGCATCTTGTTAAGCACATTGTGCAGAATTGTTTTCGGTGCATTCGACAGCGACCGACACTTGAACAGCAACAACTTGGACAGCTTCCAGCGCAGCGCATCACTCTCAGCCGGCCTTTTAGTGTTACCGGAGTGGATTACGCCGGTCCATTATACCTGAAGCCAGCCCATAAACGAGCCGCCCCGGGAAAATGCTACCTCTGCGTGTTTGTTTGTTTTTCCACTAAGGCCGTACACTTGGAGCTGGTAAGTGATCTAACTACTGCTGGTTTTTTAGCTGCATTACACAGATTCACAGCACGACGCGGTTTACCGGCACACATACATTCGGACAACGGGAAAAACTTCGAAGGCGCGGCGAGGGAGCTTCACGAGCTGTTCGAAATGTTTCGCGATGAACAGCAGCTACATCTAATTGTGACAGATTGCACTAACCGCGGCATCAATTGGCACTTCACCCCTCCCAAGGCACCACATTTCGGCGGATTGTGGGAAGCAGCTGTGAAGACCGCCAAGCGACACCTTTTTCGGCAGTTAGGCAGCACGCGACTATCCTACGAAGGCTACACAACTGTCCTACATCAGATTGAGGCGGCGATGAACTCGCGTCCTCTCCTACCTATGTCAGACGACCCTAACGAGCTATCGGCACTTACCCCAGCGCATTTCCTCGTGGGCACATCGATGCATGCTGTCCCCGAGCCGGACTACACCCATCTTCGTTCCTGCACCCTCAGCGACTTGCAGAAGTGGCAAGTAATGGTGCAGCGCTTCTGGAAGCACTGGACAACGGAATACCTGCAAGAGATGCAACGTGATAACACCATGGCGAAGAGGAACGACAGCATCTTACCTGGCAGACTGGTCATCCTGAAGGATGATTTCCTCCCCCCAACCCGTTGGCCACTCGCACGTATCGTACATGTGCACACCGGAGACAACAAGCTGACACGGGTAGTAACACTGAAAACATCAAAAGGTATCGTAACTCGTCCGATAACAAAAATTTTTATCTTACCTGTAGCAGAGGCCGACGAGAGCACATGCACCTAATTTCTGTTTATTTTGATTGTTTTTGTTTTGTTTGTTGACTTGCGTCAAGGGGGGAGGATGTTCAGGCACAGCCCTGTCACTTCATATCGTGCTTAACGAAACACGAACATTCTTCGTTCAATTTCGAGTGTTCGGCTCGATCGAGTAGTTTATAAATAACAGTGTATGTCGCGAATAAACTCTCTCTTCCAATTTTGCTGCACAACGAATAACTGCTAGTAAATATTAAAGGTCTGAAAGTTACACCGAAACGCGGAAAATAAATTATCCGAAATAGTGAGATTAAACAGCGTTTTTTTATTGTTGCGCTTAAATTATTACATTATCAAATTTTAGAAACAAAATATTTGGTAAATATTATCAAGCAATGCAATTGGTATTATTGCTGTTTTTTTGTAAATATAACATGGTTCAAAATTGAAGAGATCTACTTTAAAAACTAATTGTTATGTTCGATCATTTGGAAATTGGCAGTAGAGGGGCAAAAGTGGGGAAAAATAACACAAAAGGAGCAATATCGCTTCTTGATTACGCCATCCTCCCACACCTAAAAAAATATTGACCATATTCTGAAGATGATACAAAAGTCATGAGGGCTGAAAAATTATCGAAGCAAACGTGGATTAAGTACTTATCAAAATGCTTAATGGACAAGAAATGCGATGTCAGATAAATTATAACCGTGGGGCTAGACGAGGTACGAAATATACAGCAAAATGAACTATTTGACTGACGAAATATTTGACAGGTGCGAAAATACTAAAGGGTTTGGGGAGATACAACATCCGCTTTCGAAAATCACTTAAAAAGAGTATCATCTTAAGCTGAACATATATGGGAAGAAATAACGAACTGTTGACTGAAAATTAACGAAATATTTGATATTTAAGTGTTTTAGAGCAATTAAATGGCGATTTTGTACACGATATTTGTTTAGATTGCACATCAGCTGGTTGCTACGATGCGTTTTTTTCTTTATTCTTCTAGAGACTATGAGCCAAATGGCCTCATTCGCATCTTTAAATCGGTTGATTAATTCTATACTTAAAATCTAACATTCTTCTTTGCAAACCATTTGTGGCTTGCAAAATACCTTATACCGGGTAATCTCGGTTTACTTATAGCTATCCGTTGATTTTATTGTCTGTTACAAATGTGGTTTTGGTTAGAGTTGTTCATACAAATTAGTGATACGAAGGAATTTTAAAAGTTTACGCTGGCAATCGTTGTCTGGTGAGAGGATGGTGTCGATGCTGTGGTCCAATTTGCAGGTGACGCGTTCCGCAGAATATACATGGCATTCGGTTAAGATGTCACGGACGGTGATATCGACGCCACAGAAACTGCATAGTGGTGGGCTTGATTTTTGTAATAAAAAGGTGAGGGTGAGCCGGGTGTGTCCTATCCGTAGTCGTGATAGGATTCTCTAGTCTTGGTGTGATGGATGCCACGCAAACAATGAGACCCCAAATTTTGTGTGATTCAGGCCGAGGGGTATGAGGAAGCTTGAGGAAGCAAGAAGAAACGCGCTGCGATGAGAGTTCGCATTCTGTTTTACACGCGCGCTTCACTAACACCAATACAAATACCGTGCTTTGACGAGCCGTCTGTGAATGTGTGTGTGTCTTCTTCCAGCGAGCTCACCCTACTAGCAATGAGAATGAAAAAGTGTGTGACTTTCAGGCGAGGGGCATGTAGAAGCATGGGGAGACGGTTGGAAATTCGCGGAATTGCTCGGAGGCGCGAGCGTGTTTTGGTTTCTACACAGTTTTTGCACTTACACAATTACACATGTGTGAATGTGTGCGTTCACTTTCAGCCTGCGCGCTCAGTTTGGTTTTCTCGCAGCGGCATGCGGGTATCGGTGTCTCGCTCACACTAGTGCAGCGAGTGTTCCTCTGTGCGCTCCCCTTCTTGCCACCACACGAAATCGTCAGTTCAGCTCAAGCGTTCGCCGTGAAAGGCTGCGCGCGTGTTAGCCTAAGTCCCGGGCGATCGAAGTTTCGCTAAGTGTTGAAGTGTTGTGCACATTGAAATGAAGCTGCGCTTTTCTTTCACCATTTATCTTAAATGTGTGATTTGCGCTGCTTTTTTTCAATGTTTATTTTTGCTGTGTCGAACATCGAATCCATTTTTGCTGTGTCGAACGGGATCCACGCAGTTAGACGGCTCTTTGAAATACGACGATTTTTTTATATTAAGAATTTGTGTGATTTTGTGGCAAGATTGTGTGAAGCTATGTGTGAAAATGCCCCTTTATTTGCAATAAAAGTGATAAAATATAAACCAAGTTTGATGTGTTCAAGTTTTTGTTTTGATTCGGGTGCACCAAGTCCGAATGAAGGGAAGCGCACAGCGCGCTACGAAAGAAACGAGCGAGAGGGGGTGTCAGTCCAGCGCAGCGCAATTCGCTGGAATCAAGTGGGAGGGGGTACCAGTTCAGCGCTGCGCAAGCCGAAAGAAACGGGAAGGAAGGGGTATGAGGAAAATACTATGAAACAGCGCGAGCGAGCGTTCTTTACAGCGAGAGCGCCTCGTGTATTTTAAAGGCAAGCAAGAGAGCGCATTCTCTCCGTGGTAGCGCTCCATCCGCCATTTTTAATTCTCAGCCCAAAACAACGGACTTCGGATCCGTGCTTGGGCCGGACCCCCACCGTGTGTTTCTACCTACCCCTCGCCTGAAAATTTCGTTTTCTTTGTCTGTCGGGCACCAACTTGGATCTGCTCGTCACATCGTGTTGTCTCGCTTACACTACAGCATCGAACCATCGCTCCGTATGTCCCCCCCTCCCTCATACGCGTACAAAACCACCAATACAGCGCGACGCTTTGCCGGAGATGGTTGTGCGTGTTTTGTTCTAAGTCCCGCGCGCAGTGTTTGTGCGTTGGTGCGCATTTCGTTCAAAGTCTCGTGCGACGGTGTGTTTTGTTAAAGTGTGAAAAAAAATTAAAAATTTAAATAGTGATCTTTTCGCCAATTACTACCGCACAAAAAATAATCCTTGAATAAAAATCAACGATTTTTTAAATTACATAAGATTTCGAGCACATGAAATCTTTCGCAACCCTCGCAATGTTTGACGGGATGCTACCAACACATCAAAAGCTTGTTGTTTTTCGCTTTCTTTCATGCACTTATTCTAAAACTAAACACAAACACTGTCATTTTTTATTACATTAAACACTTTATTGAAACATAAACATCACACTGGATATCACTGTAAGCAGACGCTCATATTGACGCTCCGTGTTTACATTTGTGATAAACGGTTGTTTTGAGTCCATTACTCGCTAAGTTGTGTGTGATCAGTTGCTGTGTAGTGTGTGGATCCCTGTTAACAGCAGTTTGTTTATCACCATTAATATAAACCTGTTCTGGCTGCATTTATAATTACGTATTTTGCCAACAAGCCAAAATTCACCCATATCAACATGTCTGCTGTGTCCTGTTTGTAATATCGATATTGGCAATACAGAGCACTACGTGTGTGATGGTATTTGTAAGGGCATTTATCATTGCGGCTGTCTGGGTATCAACAACACTTGTATCAAGGAGCTGAAACGCTCAGCTACACCCCTATCCTGGTTCTGCGGTCAATGTAAACAAAATCGTCAAGATAGTAAGTCAGTTATTGAATCCATAATCAACACTGCAATAGCCGATATAAAGAAAGATGTTTTAGGGCATCTCGATCAACAACTCTCGACAATGGGCCCCATCGCGAACGAAAGTCGATAAAATTTATCCGATAGGTTAATTTGCTCGAATCCACCGGTGGAATTTATTTTCCACCGGTGGATAATTTTCTCCACCGGTGGATAATTTCTCCACCGGTGGATAACTCTTTCCGATTCGAGTAGCCATTGATTTTGCCTATCTGTCAATCACACTTTTGTTTACATTTAGAGGTGTTGTTTTGCGGAATGAATAAAATAGTAAATTTTACTTATTTACGGACCATCTAGTGCAGAATCCACACCAGGCCTTAGACAGTACAGACTGTAGGCCTATTCAAACAATCCGGGTAAAGTGTAAAACGGGTTGTAGGCTGAACAAGTCTAGTTGAAACAAAATCGTATGAACTGGAGCACGCGGTTTGAATCCTTTCTGAGCTTGCCACCTTCACTGACGCTTGTCCTGTGCCATATACCATGTGCGTCCATCAACTCCAGCCACCGCGAACGTTGGATCCGTGAACGTCCGTATTTTACGCCCTCGTGCAAAAATATATTGAAACAACGCGGTACACTTATTCCGTGCAATAAGGAGTGTCCAAAACCGCTCACGGTCTCTCGCCCTCGCCAGTCCATTATCCTGGCCTTAATGACTGACGCCTCCAAGTCATCTCCGACCGATACCGACCAATACCCCCCACTCCCCCAAGAAAAAAATTTAAGTGTATTTGATTCAAAGCCAAGAGATGAAATCTCCCCCACCCCCTCTCCCTGCACAACACCTGGGACGATCCTTTCCATGCCTTGAACAAGGACCGTCCACTGAAGACTGGCGAGCTTGATACGACAATGAGTGTGCTTCCACACGTACGATGATGATTGCGTCAGATTTGATAATAATAAAATAACTACGTTAAAATTGTAATGTATGTGATTCAGAAGAGAAGCTATTCAAGTGTACATATTCGTTTAAATGGATGAACAAAAAATTCATTGGGTGACACGTTTGTCACGAGGCGTGGAACATAGCGATGTGTGTGTCAATCCGAACACTCCAGGGCTGTACCCTTCCATAAGCGACCCTCAGTTTTTGGGGATAGTCCGGAAGGTACAAGTAGGCACAACACCTTCGATAGGTGCAAAACAACGCAAACGATTCCGACCGGAACTCGCCGCTCCAACGGATATGAGTTGCTTATAATTTCTTGTACCTAGTGATAATACTGGTCTTCCCAATCTCGTTGCATTTACGTGTCGGAACCGATTCTAACATGCCATAAGGCCATAACATAAGGTTGGATAAAAGAGAAGGATTAGCAGAAAAGGATTTTTTTTGGTTTCTTATTTCTTAGCTTGAACTATAAAAACTAGATACCTGTTATAAACCTAAATTTATGTGTTTTGATTATTTATTTTAAAAACAGGTAAATTTATATTTTCTAAAAAAGAAAATTTTAGCTAAATCGAGTGATAAAACATCTTAAATAACTCAAACAGCGATAAAACATCCTTTTTGCGAGCTGTAAAACATGGTTTTTAATATTATTTAGTTTTCCACTGTTATATCAACTGGGGTAGAGCAGTAGATATGGCTATCCGACTGAAATGTTTTTTTTTATATGAAGTTTTCAACTGCATATCCCACTGCTCGACTTTTTAACCACGTTGCTATGGCGGCAAACACCATTCCACTCCACTGCCAAACCGATCGGTTAGCGAAGATTCTGATTGAGAAAACGCAATTGGATAACATTGGAATTTTGCTAACCGATCGGCTAAATTATCCACTCCGTTATCGACTTTCGTTCGCGATGAGGCCCAATGTTAGAAACACACAAGAACGATGTATTAGTGTCTCTACGTCAACAACTAGCAGATGCACGAGCTGTGTCCTTAGCACAAACACCCACTTATACTGCATCATCACTAATACCTTCATATGCCACTGTAAATTCATCAAATACACCACGACATGAACGCACTGATCACACCACAGATGAACATCAATTAGCAAGTGCACCTAAGCGGAGATTGGTTGACCGCTCACCCCCAACCCATAGCCTCCGCCTGTCCCTCCAACAAGGCATGGTACAATCAGGAACTGCACTGAGAACGGTACCTTACCCAGCACAGCGCCGATTTTGAATGTTTGTCTCACGTCTCTCACCTGATACAACAGAAGATGAGTTAATGTCATATGTACGACAAAAACTAGGTATAAATGATGTGCTAGTGTTCAAGCTGCTACCAAAAAATCGTATCTCAGTAACTTTTATATCATTTAAAATCGGATTTCCTGAATCATTTCGAGATCAGGCATTATCCCCGTCTATTTGGCCAATAGGTGTGGTGTTCCGAGAGTATGAGAGACGCACAGTAAATTTTCAAAACGTTTGGCGGCCCACGATCCCAAACACTCCACAAATAATTCCCGTCACAGAATCACAGACGACAACAATTGGGTCCACACCCCAATCTTCACCAACACCACTACAACAGCCACAACCGATAGAACAACATCCACAGACACCGGAACAACACATATAACCGAAATATATTATCAAAACGTCCGAGGACTAAAAACTAAAACAAATGATTTTAAACTATCACTTACTGAAAACGATTATGAAATTATTTCCTTAACTGAAACGTGGCTAGATGAACATGTTCCAACTAGTTTATTGTTCACTAAGGATTACAATGTATACCGCATGAATCGTAACGAAATGAACAGCTCTCACTCTCGAGGAGGTGGCGTGTTGATCGCTGTACGTTCAACAATAGTATCTCGTGAGTGCCGAGTTCCGATTGGGTCGCTCGAAATGGTGTGGGTGAGAATACAACTCATCAGAAGCTCTCTCTTCTTAGGGTGCGTTTACATTCCGCCTTACCTCAGCGCCAGCGATGAAACGTTTCAATGCTTGTCATATTCAATCGACAAAATTCACGACATTATGAGACCAAACGATAAACTGATAATACTTGGCGATTTTAACCAAAATCGAATTGAATGGAGTAGTGGTTCTGCCCAAAGCGCTATAGGTGATAATCATATAATTGATATCATTGATATGTACCTGTTAAAACAAATCAACAATGTGAAAAATCAAACTGGACGAATATTAGATCTTGTATTAGCTGATGACAACTTAGCAAATCTTATGACCGTTAAACAATCTAACTCTACAACATATTTATTACCTGCTGATAATTCCATCCACCTCTAGTCATATGTGTCAAAATGGAAAAAAAATCTGCTCCGCGTGCTTGTTCTAACAGCAACCAACGAAAACTGAACTTCTTTAAAGCCAACTATACTGCACTTAACACTGAAATAGCAAATACGAATTGGAACTTTCTATATGGTGAAGGAATCACAATCGACGACGCAGTCTTAAAATTCAACGAAACATTAACAAATGTCATAAGTAAAACAGTTCCTCAAAAAAATAAACCACGCAAACCACCCTGGGGTAATCGCCTTCTAGCAGACATGAAAAGGCGAAGTAAAACAGCGTTACGAAACTTTGAGCGTCATAACACAGTTACAAACCGAGAACAACATCGTATTGCGAGAAGATACCGTGCATACAACAGAATGCTTCATGAAAATTATATTACTCGTGTCCAAAACAACCTTCGTAGAAATCCAAGAGCATTTTGGTCATATATAGACTCAAAACGAAATAACAGACAAAGTATTACAGAACTGTCATACAATGGTACCACTGCATCGTTAGAAAGTGACATTTGTGAGTTGTTTGCTTCTCGGTTTCGTGATATATTCAGTCCTCGCATTATTGATCAAGAAAAAATTAACGAAGCCACTTGTAACACTCATGCTGACATGTTAGAGATGCCATTAATTGAAATAAATTGCAAAATGGTAGAAGCTGCAGTGATTAAATTAAAAATGAACTATAATCCTGGTCCAGATGGGATTCCATCTGTTGTACTAAAGAAATGTGTCATCACCTTATTGCCGTATATGACACAATTATTCCGGATCTCATTCTCTTCCGGAACGGTCCCGAAGATCTGGAAAACTTCCTGGATGACGCCCCTGTTCAAAAAAGGCGATCCAAACCTTGCAGAGAGCTACAGAGGAATTACGTCAATGTGTTCATGTGCTAAAGTGTGTGAAATAATTTTTCATGAGATCCTGCTGATTGCATCTCGGCCTTATATCTGCAACGAACAACATGGATTCATGCCGAAGCGTTCAACATCCACAAATTTGGTAAAATTTGTCTCGGATTGTTTTAGTGGCATGGATATTGGCCTACAAACAGACTGTGTGTACACAGATCTGAAAGCAGCTTTCGACAGCATATCACACGATATGCTGCTCGCAAAACTAAAAAAACTAGGACTAACCGAGACTTCTCTCACTTGGCTTCAATCTTATTTAATAGACCGACTATATTGTGTAAAATTTGGACAAGTTGTATCAAATCCGTTTTACTGTACATCAGGTGTGCCTCAGGGCAGTAATCTTGGACCGCTATCCTCCAAATGGCTCTGGACTTATTCGATAAGTGGTGTAAGCGTAATATGTTATGTCTGTGTATTGAAAAATGTGTCGTTGTGTCCTTTACTCGTGCACGTCTACCAGTCTCACATAGCTATAGGATAAACGGACAACTTCTTCAGAAGAAAAGTGAAATACGTGACCTAGGTGTTCTACTTGACACAAAACTGACTTTTAAAACGCATTATGAAGATAACATCAAGAGAGCAAACAGAACTCTAGGTTTATTGTTTTAAATGACGAGGGAATTCAACGATCCAGTGTGTGTGAAATCTTTGTACTGTGCATTAGTTAGGCCTATATTGGAGAACTGCTCAATTGTTTGGTGTCCATCTGCAGAAGTTTGGAAAGAGAGAATGGAAAGAATCCAACGCAAATTCACACGTTTTGCGATACGGCGACTTCAGTGGAGTGATAGTAACACTTTGCCACCATACCATTCGCGTCGTTTACTGCTAGGATTAGAGACTCTCGCTGATAGAAGAAGAAATGCGCAAGCCTTGTTCATTGCTGACCTACTTTGTGGCAATATTGACTGTCCGGAAATATTGGAACAAATCTATTTAAATGCAAACAGGCCAACCACCAGAAATCGACAATTATTAAGAACTAATTTTAGAAATACGCAGTACGGATCTAATGAACCCATTACGGTAATGATGTGCGAATTTAATGCACTTGCAGGACATTTTGATTTTAATGAAACGACACGACAATTTAGAGAGCGAATACGATTTGTATAACATTTAGTCTTTACCTATTACTATTATTATTATTACTAAAGCTTGTGTAACCATTATAAGGCGGACTCGCAACTAAGAAATACAATACAATACAATACAATACAATAAAGTACACACTAAAATACACATTTAGAATCCTTCATACTCACGAATGACGTCATACCGGGTCGAGCCAGGCTGCGGGAAACTTGTCGACAATCTGCGTTGACTCTGTTCAGCAAATTCTTACCTGTCTATCCACGCACTGCATGTGCGTCTGTGCACACTGTTTATTCACTTTACACTTTATCAAAACACACCGGCGCACGAGACTTTGAACGAAATGCGCACCAACGCACAAACACTGCGCGCGGGACTTAGAACAAAACACGCACAACCATCTCCGGCAAAGCGTCGCGCTGTACTGGTGGTTTTGTACGCGTATGAGGGGGGGGGACATACTGAGCGATGGTTCGATGCTGTAGTGTAAGCGAGACAACACGATGTGACGAGCAGATCCAAGTTGGTGAGCTCGCTGAAAGAAGACACACACACATTCACAGACGGCTCGTCAAAGCACGGTATTTGTATTGGTGTTAGTGAAGCGCGCGTGTAAAACAGAATGCGAACTCTCATCGCAGCGCGTTTCTCCTTGCTTCCTCAAGCTTCCTCATACCCCTCGGCCTGAATCACTCAAAATTTGGGGTCTCATTGTTTGCGTGGATTATTATTGTAAATCTGAAGGAGGACTGTTTTGGACCGGTAAAGGAGATTTTGAAGCATTGGATAACCAATGTTGTCAGGGCCTGAGGACATACCGCGGCATTTATTCTTTTCTTCTTCTATTTGGTGTAACGTCCTACGTGGACCTGCCGGCCTATACAGGCTTTCGAGACCTAATTCATTACTACGTGGCCGGATAGACAATCCTTGCTACGGGCTGGGTGAGCTGGAAAATTATATGTTGCAGGTGTATCATAAAACTATCTAGCTAAAGCCTCAGGTATTTTAGTTGATGGACTGATGGTTTTTTTCTGTTTTTAGTTGACTTGTAGTTTTTATCGGATAAAATTGCAACTTTCTAGAATATTACTTTGGTGGTTGTCTTAGGCGGCGCTCTGGGACCAATCGAACAAGACAAACAAACACGACTTTTAGGAATATTTAACGATCAATCGTCAAAGTTAACGAATTCAAATATTTAACGAATTTAATGACATTTAACGAACGAAGTGTCAAAGGTAGAAAGGTAGAAAGACGGCTGCTTGGGAAGTGTCAGTTGAAAACCGCGTGGAACAGAACACAACGTAGGGCAGACAACACAACAACGTTTCCTGAATAAAAGAACTGTATTTCACTAAAATCTCCCAACATATGGTGAGTGGAACCAACATAAAGTGAAAATGACGCAAGCCAAAGCCTCAACCGAAGAAAGTTTCCGTGGTTTCTCGGACTTAGAAACGGAAAATAGCACGATAATAGACAACAGTGCAATGGTTCTTGCTCTCGCCGAAGAGGAACGAGATGGCTTAATAGAGTATTTAGTAAGACTAGACAAATTTGTGTAAAAATAGAGCAAAGCGCCGATATAAACGCACTCGTTGGCCTTCAGACAAGCTCTGGCTGAATACCATTACCAGCCATTTTAGACAAGTGAACAAACTGCTCTACAATGATTTCATACAAAATCTACAATCACAGTTCATCGATTGCCCAACATTATTCTGGCAATTCATGCACAATAAACGAAAGGACAGCAGCGCACCTAATCATCTTGTTTGGAACGATAAACATGCTGATAATCGTTACTGTTGGGGAGTGCCCTCGTGTAGACGGCCTTACAGATGCAGATGCTGAATGGGCCTCCTTCTCTCAGGTGACAGGGACTGTCACCTATAGACGAAGTAAGCACGAAGAGGCCACTCCCCCACGACCCGAGCCGAGAGATAGACGTGAGCAGGTCTCCTTCTAAGCATTTGTAGATTATAAGTTTTATTGTAATAGATATAAGTTTTATCACCTGAGACTGTATATGTTTTGTTTATTGTCAAGTCAAGTTGAGAACGTAGACATAACAGTTACGTCATATGTCAACTATTCGCTGCAAAAATCCAAAGCGTTTATTCTGTTGATTCTACTACCTCATCGCTGCTTGAGGCCCCGGCAGGCAATTGACGTTTCATACTAGGGCGAGGGGTGTTGAAACGCATGGAAGAGCAGGAAGAAACACGGACGAGCGGTGATGAACTGCAACTGTGTGCGTGCAACAGCACCAAACGGCATGTGACGACGTACAGTGTGTGGATGTGTGTGTGAAATTTTAGGCAGCGAAGATGGATCGAGGTTATGTTTACAAAGTGAAAGAGATTGATGCAGAAGCGTCTTTGTGATAAAATATATTTTAGTTTCATATTTTCAGTGTTAAAGTTTGTAATGTGAACTTAAAAGTAATGAACAATGGTGCTATTCTCTTGTGTGCTGTTGGCGAATATTGAAGCGTTGAAATATTGAAGCTTCATATGTTAGTTTGTTGTGCTTAATGTGAAGCAAAAATATGTGCTTAAGTGTTATAAATTAGAAATATTTAAACGTATCCGTCTAATGTTCAGTTGTACCCATCTAATTTTCAATATTTTTGGGTGTCCTTATCGTTTACCAGGAGAAACAGATTGGAGGTTAGATACGTGCAGCTATTTCGCCTCCACAGGTATGTATGTTAATTAAAGTTGTTGTATTTGTAACTTTTCATTACGCTGACATTAAATAACTAATCGGATAAAATTTGCCGTTTAACATTAAGTATAATCGATGTTATCAGTGTTCTTCAGTTGTGTTTCAAGCTGTCCGAAGGCACACAAATCCGATTCACCTCGTATGCACCCAGCGGATTTCATGCGAAGGATATTGGAAAGCCATCAAAGAAGTGGGCATGATGGTAAGGAAACTTTGATTCTTTTTACTTTTAGATTTCTTATCCTTATTTTTGTTTACAACAACCTTGGATCGTCGGCGCCGGCCTTATGGAAACTGCGCGGTCAGAGCAACAACCGGAAGCATTTCGTTCCAGGTGGAAATTATCTCAAGTTTGGGAATTGAAGAGAGTTACGGCACACTGTGAACATCGTTGTAAACAATTGATGGTAATATTTATATAGGTAACATTTATATTTATATATTTATATATATATGAATGCATGTGTTTATCGAATTATTCATTAATTCGGTTATTTATTAATTAGAGCATTAGTTTAGTTACGGAACAGCTTATCCCGGCCTTTCTCGGGTTTAGTTGCTGTAGCTTGACCGCGACGATTGACACCAGAGTTTGTTATGGTCGTATTGTCGTCATATAATCGTGTTATTGCTGTTAACGTACTTTATTTATATCTATTAAGATGCAACAGCATTATTTATTTTCCGGAATATCGTTAGCGTTGTTCCTGCTAATAAGACGGAAGACGTTTGAAATTAGCACCTGTGTCAATCGTCAAACGGTTGACAGTGGGCACTAAAGTACAATAAATGGTAGGAGCAAAAACGCGATGGCTGTTACTGATTTGCAAAATGAAACCAACAGCCATTTTACATGTTTTATCTTAAACAAGCCTTGCACCTGAAAGCTACCAAAGCAAATGTGTATTTCGTACCTCCTGATTTGTGATAGAATAAAAGGTACAGTTCCATTAAAACAGTCGACCGATTGATTGATCCAAAGTTTGAAACGTTTGTGTGGCTTGTGCTGTGTTTGTGAAATTAGTGTTGTGAAAATTAAGTGTGAAAATGATGAAAAGAAAGCGTGAAACAGGCTCCTCTTATAAAATTGCTCAAGCCGATAACAAAAAGCTTGAGGCCGAGTTATTTGGCGAAAGTAGTTCTTTTGGGATGAGCAGCAACCCATCAGCAATTAATGAAGAGGACATTTGTGTGCATGATCTTCTCGTATGTGGTCCTCAAGATGTTGATCAAGAAGAACACAACTATGATTGGATAAATATCGAAGAGATTGACAACAATGAAGACTGCGAAATTATCAACGATGACGTATCCGAGATAACGTTGGAAAATGCACCGGATTCCCCAAAGGAAGATGAGCCAATTGAGGAAGTTATTAGAAACTGGGCTCTAAAAACATATCAGACGCACCAAGCACTCAACAGTTTATTGGCTATTTTGCATGCACGAACCGAATTTAACCTACCAAAAGATGCGCGTACGCTACTTAGAACAAAGCAGTGTGGAAAGGAAATAGTACCGATAGCTGGAGGAGAGTTTTGGTATCCGGGAGTACGATCGGTTCTCCACAACTATTTCCGGTGAGTAAACAATAATATTGTTTTATTCAGGAGCAGGCCGTATTGTTTAACAAGGCTGTTAAAAATGACAAAATCTAATGCATTTTTTCTATTTGCAGTGATGTACAACCAACAGTAAATGAGTTTTCTTTAAATTTCTTTATTGATGGACTACCGTTGCACAAGAGCACCCGAAAACAATTTTGGCCAATACTGATGAGCATTCACGAAATGCCAGAAGTTCCTGTGTTGATGGTTGGCAATTTTTATGGGCAATCTAAACCGAAGAGTTTAGATGAATACCTTCGTCCACTCGTGGAGGAGCTCAATGAGTTGATAGATAATGGTATAAAAATAGCCAAAAAGACCATCAAAATAATTATTAGAGCATTTATCGCAGACGCACCTGCACGAGCGTTCATAAAAGGTGTTGCCTATTTCAATCATAAACTGGGATGCCAGAGATGTACAGTCGAAGGACAATTTAATAAAAAAGCTCGAGTGATGTATTTTTCGAAGATAGACGCACCAAGAAGAACGGATGAAGAGTTTCGTGGAGAAAAGTATGGTGACCACCACCGAGAAAGAACACCTCTACTGCATCTAAAGACAATCGATATCATTCGAAATATTATTATCGCGGATGTATTGCATTTGATAGACTTTGGAATATCACGAACATTAATCGTCGGATGGAAATCAGGAAAGCTAATAGGGCGCAGTTGGTCATCGGAAACGCTGAATTACATAAATTCGCTACTTCAAAAGGTGGAAATTCCGCCTGAATATCATCGCAAATTCCGTCGAATTGAAGACACTGGTTTATGGAAAGCCATTGAATATCACATGTTTTTACATTACGCCAGTTTTATAGTGTTGAAAAATGTATTAACTGAAATGGAATACAAACATTATATGTTGTATTTTTGTGCAATAAGAGCATTTTCTTCGGAAATTTACAAACATTTTTGGCCAGAAGCGGACCGGCTTCTCAAACAGTTTGTTGTAGAGTATGGTGTCATTTACGGTGAACACCGTTTGACTAGCAATGTACATAGTTTGGTACATGTTTTCGAAGATGTGGACAAATTTGGAGTTCTTAAAAATATGTCATCTTATCGTTTTGAAGGTACATTATTTCATGTTAAAAATTCACTTCGAAACGGTCATCAGGTTTTGGTTCAGGCTGCAAATAGAATATCGGAACAATCTTCGAAATCTCGAACGGCAAGAAATAACTCATACCCTTATTTGGAACACGTAAAAAAAGGAGTAGTACTGCATGTAAATTATAATACCACATTTTATCCAACTTCTCAGGCAAATTGGTTTCTAACAAAAGATAATTACATTGTTCAATATTGTAGGGCAACAAAAGTAGGATCTGTTATTAACATTTACGGGAAGGCATTTGATAAAATAATTAGTCCAGATAAATACTGTTCTTCGCCATTGATGGAAGACATTTATGAAGCTGAAGTGAACGATCTTTCTACACAAGAGATGGTATTTTTGATAGAAGATATAAAGTGTAAATTAGTTGCAATTAAAACTGATGATAGTAATTATGTATTTGTACCTCTTATAGACACATTAATGAAGTGAAAATAAATAATAAAATTTGACTTGACCTAAAAGGATGTTTTCCTTTACCTTTTATAAGGTTGGCCGTTATATTGTTTATAAGAATTTAAATGTAATGTTTAAATGTAAATGTATGTTAATGTAATGTATGTTTTTTTTGTATATTTGGTTTGAGTTCTTGGTTAATTATGAATTGGTAAAGTGTTTTACAATCTTTCATTTCATTTTCAAGATATTACGTTGGTGTTTCACCATTTCAGGATTTAGAAATTGTTTTTCTATCAGACGCAAGGACTGCTTCGAAGTTTATTAAAGAATAGATAAAAGCTGTAACATAGTATCAATAGTACATTACAATAAATAAAAATGGAAAAGCAATATTTTTATCAATAAATAATATGTAATATATAAACGGCGATGCGGTAACGGCAACTATGAATAGGTAGAGCAATTTAATTAAATAAATATATTTTTATTTCTTCCTTCTATGGCAGCTTGTTTTAACATTTCCCTGCATGTTTACTCTTGCCGGTGCATGCGTCAGTTTTCTTTTTAAATATTCTTTAACATATTCTATATCTACTTCTATTCCTACGTGGTTTGTGGCGATAGACTTAAATAAGCGCACTGTATTTCGGTATTTACTAAAAGCTATTTTTTTCCTGACGATCCTTCCCAGCTACACCGTGCAAGAAAATTCCTATCAAACAACACGTCTAAAGCCTCATGCATCCTGTTGTTGGCATCCTGGCTGCTGATATCTGCATCTATCCTTTGAGTATAACTGCAAAATGCAAAATCATCTTCAGCTATTTTTGCTTCAAAAGCATCAAACTGTTGTTCATTTCCGATTTTTTCCATGGCTAAACTCTGCGCATTTCTTCTTATACCCTTCATAGGATTCAGTATTGTGGACTGCTCATTTAAAATCACCAATATCTGAGCGCTGCGTGCATCAATTTTCATTAACATCATCCGACAAAGAGGGC
This sequence comes from Anopheles arabiensis, assembly GCF_016920715.1. Taxonomy (NCBI): domain Eukaryota; kingdom Metazoa; phylum Arthropoda; class Insecta; order Diptera; family Culicidae; genus Anopheles; species Anopheles arabiensis. The sequence continues at coordinate 55,079,408 of NC_053518.1, forward strand.
AGCAGCTTCCAGAATGCTCTGTTGAAGTAATTGAAAGGACTGTTTGCTTTGCTCCTGCTGCAGTCTGGTGTTCATCGTCGGTGATCATCATTATTGGAGACGAAGGCAGCACAGGTTCGTACACCGAAAACGTAGCAGAACTCGTTGACGGTTTCTGATAACTTTTCCTGGTTATATTTTCAGGCAAATTTATCACAACACTACCAGTTGCTCGTTCAGTCTTTATGTTCGATGTACCGGTGCTTGTCGATGGCTCTTGGTTTCCACCATCGACTATCTTGCCTGGCGGTCGGATCTGGCTAGGAACACCGGTAAAAGATTGCTCAGATATAGCAGTACTCGTTGATGGTTTTTGAACATTAACGCTGATCATTTTGGCTGGTGTACGGCTCACAACACAAACAGATCCTCCAGCAGCCGCTATCACCGATGCAGAAGCACTGGTGGGTAATTGTTGTCTTACAACAGTGGTCTTCATACCACGCTGGTTCTTCGGAGCATGAACTTCGGCAAACGATCCAATCGATGGTACTGCAGATCCCGTCAATGCCTGTTGTCTACCGATCTTCATGCCTGATTGCTGCGGTAGAGCATCAGCAACCGGTACCAATGATGGCGCAGCAGTACTAGTTGACGGTTGCTGTCCATGTTGCTGGCCTAACGGACGGAATGGTGCAGCAACACCAGGTAATGTTGACCGATGATGATTACCATCACCGGCACTCGAGACCAGCGCTGACACTGCATCCGTTACCTTCACCTGTTCAACAACACGAACTGGCATTCTTTGTTGACTGAGCCGTGCGCGCTGACCGGCCACTGAAACCACAGAAGGCACTGCACTTGTTGTCGTGAGTTGTCCAACAACACGGACCGGCAAGCCGGGAGGACGAATGGTACTAGGAACGGCAACCGAAATCACCGTCGGCACTGCACTTGTCGTCGGACGTTGTCCAACAACACGGACCGGCAAGCCGGGAGGACGGATGGCACGAGGAATGGCAACCGAAACCACCGATGGCACTGCACTTGTCGTCGGAAGTTGTCCAACAACACGGACCGGCAAGCCGGGAGGACAAATGGCACGAGGAACGGCAACCGGAACCACCGATGGCACTGCACTTGTCGTCGGAAGTTGTCCAACAACACGGACTGGCACATCTGAATGACGAAACGACTGCACACCCGCAATGGCCGAAGGCATCACTTGTAGAGGAAGTGGTACTTGAGACTCTTCCACAACTTCTTCCTCCAAACGAAGACACGTTAGTTTATCTTGCGTCGACATGGTGTAACTTTTGCAAAATGTACGAAATTGCACTAATATTTTCAAATTTACACAAAAGACACTTTTAGACACTTTTTCACGAGGCACTGACACGATGTATTAACTTTGGAGTCTGAAGTTGAACTAAAATTGTTTAGCAAAGTGTTAGCCCTTTTATACTGCATTTCGAGCAGACTTATGAATGAGTGGGAGGAGTTAAAGGACTTGTGGAAGAAGGAATAGGATATGGTGTAATGTCGAATATTGTGCCTGTTGCTTGTGCTACCGAATGTCGCCAAGCTCACGTACCCGCGTTTTATGTACCTTTTCTTGGTGTTTTCGAGTTACTCGCCACCAACATGCATATCGGCTGGAACTTGGACCCATGCTAAATTGAAGCAAAGTTAAAGTAAGTCTGACCTAAGTCAGTCCGAGTAAGTCAGTAGCTAAAGTAATATAAAGACAGTATGATAAACTGGTTAGTATTGTTAATTTTTTCATTTCAGCTAATATGCCGTGCGAAAAAGCAAAATAAACATTTAATTTTAATGTTTATTAAGCCAAACCGACATAATTTTTTTCATCTAAAACGTTTTTTATGTGTTTTTTCTCATCGCGTTTAGGCGTCGTGTATCAGATCGCAACTGCTAATAATTTCGTCGTCTGAGGCGGACTGTTATGGAGGTACCAAATCTTCAGTGATGATGAATGCGTTCACGAATCTACGAGCCGGTGATTGGCGGTATCCAGATCATCGTCGTACTGTTAGCTTACCTAAGCTACCAAAATTAGTGACAGTGTAAAATGTAAGAGAAAGACAAATTGACGATTAAAGTAATATAATTAAAATTAATGTTTAACATGGATTGCGCTCCACTAACAGTATTTTTCTCTTATATTGTCTATTTCAGTTGTGCTGTGAAGATTACAGCTGGCTCTCACAACCGTCCGGAAGTCGCAGTAATTTGGTAACATAAAGATCATCACCACCGCACGAAGCGCAGCATATTGAAGCAAGCCCAAGCGGACAGCAACCACCTGCAGCAAACGTACGCCGAACGAATGGACGTGGTAGACGCGTTATGATTGCAAGGCGATATTTGCGCTCTGAAAATGCTAGCACAGATGTTTGAGCCACAGAGGTGACGTTCCGAGAGTGTAAAAACTTGCCGGGCCCACAGGTACGTAACAAACGCGCCCAAATCTATGGCATAGTATTGGGTGTTAGTTACACTGGTGCGAGTAGGAAGCGTGCAAATGAAAAAATATGTAAAAATGTCCCCATTATTCCTTTGCACATCCAAGAAACGATCACGAATGATCAGCATGAAATGCACTTGACTGATATTATTCTTTTTCTTTAGTTTCAGATAAGCCGTTCTCATCAATGCCATATCATGTACGGTCGGTTAGTTACACTTCATAACGAAGGACAATCACATCTGGTTAACGGAATGCTGCCAAAACGATGAAGCTGGCTTAGCCCTCGATGACGACGCAACTCCTGCACGTTCGTCGTCATACTATCATTTCAACTGGAGGCATGTTTGTTTTAGGCGGCTACAACATGTTGTTTGAACATGTTGAATAGAACAAACATGTTGATAATGGTAATGTATTGCATTCTCAACGCTTTATTTGTACGAAATGCAAATAACTTTCTTTACTTATTTTATGTTTTATGTTTTAATTTAATTACAGGTGAATGCTGGAACTCCGTGATACCCGTTTTCGTGCGCTGAATAAGGTTTGTATGAAAAATAGTGTATTTTTAGAATATTTTATTTTTCAATAAAGTAACGGTAAATTTGAAATACACTGTGTTGATAAACAACCCGAATGAAAGAAATACACGGATAAACGAATGTAAACAATACACGAAAGAACGGGAGGTCCGTTTCATCCGTACCCCCACGCCCAATCATGTCTTCCGTTGGGCGCCTGAGCCATGCACGGTTGGGCGCCCGTTTCTCCTCCTCCGGCGCCGTCAGTTTAGCTGTCAATTGCCTGCCGGGGCTGCTTTGGAATACACACCTTCTGACGCTTTCTAGGTTTCGCTAAATGATTTCGAGATTAACGGTGATATCATCTGTAATGCCATCAATCGACTGAAAACTTCATATAATCTGGGGCGATGGGATACCGACCATCGTAGCGAAAAAGTGTACTGATGGTTTGCGCGCTCCTCTAGAGACTGTTTTTAAAGCATCGCTTAAAATGGGAAATCATAAACTACGACGTCCTAGTAATGTCATGTATCAATTACATATCGGTTGATCAACATGGCTTCGTACCTAAACGATCCGTAACGATGTCATATATCGTTCGAATCGGAATATCAAATGGATACAGTGTACACTGATTTCCTAGCTGCGTTTGATAGCATCAATCACAACATCCTTCTTGCAAAGCTCGCACAGCTTGGCATTTCACCTCTTGTCATCGATTGGTTGAAATCATATCTGACGGATGTAAGGATATTGACATGTACCAATTACATTCAAATGTACTCACCTTGGTTGCAAAACATCGCACAACTGTCAAAATGTCACAAATACGTATTGTCCAAGGTGGAATGTATAATGAGGTGTAGTTATAGCGCTTTTGGCGATCCCCCCCTGGACACCGATTTTGACAGATGGTTTTCCGCATGAGCCTGTATTGGTGGATTGTCTATGTTTCGCTGGCTCTAAATGTATAGGTATCATTTTTGGCGGTTAAATTCCATATTTACCTACTCACTTTTCATGCTCAGCATAAACAACTCTCAATCCGCGCTATCATCACAGATTTAGATTTTCATTTTTTAGAAAAAAATATATATATCTGATCATTTATTACTCGTCATGCCTACCGCGTGTTCAGTAATTTCATGTAGCAACAGCCGTTGCAAAGTGAAAAAGCTGGGATTGGATGTTGTGTTCCATAAATTTCCGAAAGATGCTGTGTTACGCAGTCTCTGGAAGAAATTTTGTAACCGTGGCGAAGGCTGGGAACCTACTAATTTTTCCATTATTTGTTCTTCTCATTTTCAGCCCCAGGACTATCAGCTGCACAACGCTCCTATGATGAAAACTACAGCATTGCGGAAATTAAAATGTGAGGGTAAGTACTTTTTCTAGTTTTCATTGATTATGATATAATTAGAAGTAATTATTTATAATGTAGATTTATGTGAATTCTGTCTTTAAATGCGTAAATTAATAATCGAAAATGTATCTTCGCACAGTGCGTAGCATTTGTAGTTCTAGAATAAGGGACCGGTGGTAATTCTGACCCGTGGCTGCGGCGTGTGCGCAAGATCAGTCGTTACGAAATCCTTTCTGTTGGTAGAACGAGTTCGGGTGTCCCAGATTTAATACTAGATGCATGAGTAAAAAAATGCGATTCCGATCCGTTGGTTCATCCAGTTTGCGTGTCATCTTGAACCTACTTTGGAGAGACCCGTATTCGCTGCTCCAACCACTTAGAGTTGCTAATGAGGGGGGGGGGGCAACCCGCGTATCACTAGTTCAAAACCTAAGCGATCACAAAAATCTAGCTGAGGGGAGAGAGAATTAGTGGATAGCTTTCCTCGCGAATGAATGTTTGGTGACAAGTGTGTAACTAAAGACACGAGCGAGTAAAAAAGTTAAAAAAACGTTTTTCTTTACTAGTGGAGAGCTAAAACAGAACTAAGCTGTCGGTATGGAGCTTGACTGATCGTCAACTGGCTCGCTGGCCGGCTGGCTGGTTGACTGGTTGGCTGGTTGGCTGGCTGACTGTTTCGATTAGTGCTGATGTTCTTATCGGATGCGCCTGGTCACTCGCCGGAATCAGGTTGCTGTTGCCGGCTGCGCCACACATTAGCGTTACGTTAGTGCTGGGGTGCACGTGTAGTCATGGCGGTAGCTAGCCACGTAACTATATATTAAACAAGAAAATTGTAATGGCGTAGAACGAGGAAGGCTGCTGCATGCTTCCTTTAACTGTTGCCATTTGCTTTTCAGTTCTTCGACCACTGCTAGGCCATCTATTTAGGCCGTAGTGGTTAGTTGTTTAGGCCGTAGTGTCTTGAGAGTCACAGTTTCTTCAGTTTGCTTTATCATAGTTTTAAAATATCTTTCAACGTTATCGGGTAATAATATTAAAAACTTGTTTACATGGTTTGCTTCTCATACAATTTAATAGTATGTTTAATCAGTATTTTATGCAAATGTCGCTAAGAATATTAATAATCAAAGTTAAATAATGTTTCTTGCATTGATTTTTGTCTGTCTATCAGTCTGCCTGTCTGTCTGTACGTGTATATTAGATATAATTATAGTATTTGCTTTAGCTTTTAGTTGCTTTTTTGAATTATTACAATTTATTAATTTTAAAATATGGAATTTTACTAGAAAACTGAACCAAACTGGTCGACGGTTAAAGCTGAACTCCCGGTCTCTGGTCGTCGTGGGGCCATCTATCTATCCGATGGTTATGTTCCAAGACGTTGCGTCACTTAGGGCAACATAATGCCGAACATGGAGCTGTCCGAATGTCCAGACGTCGCTGGCTAACATTGGATAACTTTAGCGTAAAAAAAAGTTATGTTAATGTTTAGGAATGTGCAGAATGCTTTCAAGTGTTTTAATATTATATTAAGCATTTTTTGCTATTTGTAAATAAATTTGAAAAAAACTGCTTCCCTAATGGCTAATATAAAATTCCATAGCCACCTTTCGGTAACTTTGACAATCCTCGAAATGAAATGACGATCATAAAACGAGAAGCGGATGATAAAGATCCATGCAAATCCAATGGCAAGCGTACTACTTACTTTTTTTTGTTTCCAAACCTTTGCCATTAAATGGATTTATATCATTGTTTCTAAACCATAACATTTTACATAACATAAAAGGATTAGTATCGATTGAGGTGTACGATTTTCGTATGTAATGCGTGTAACTTATTTATTAATAATCATTTATTTTTTCATTAATATATTAACACTGTTAAACTTCTGTATATAATTTATTGCTACTGTTTTTATTATTTTAATAATACGTTTGTGTTGTGTTTCGGTTTAAAGCAATTCCATCTGTAATTTCATGCTCGAACATAACTAATGATGAGCAAGAACAATTGAACGAGGTTGTTCTAGAGCAACGCCGACATGAGCTATATCAGTCGTGTGAGAAAGAATGTGCCATGTGCGAAAAAAAAGATGAACAAATTGAATTCCTTAAATCAAAAATTTCTGCCTTAACTGCTCAACTAGAGGAGGCTAAAAACCTAAAAGCAGCAAACCATAATTTGAAAAAGCATTTGGATTCGGTTGTTCAAGAAAATACTGCATTAAAGAAACAAAATGTGAATTTGGAAAAAAATTGGAAACCATTCAGAAAGAAAGCATCCTAAGTTCAGATGTAGTTCCAATAATGAAGAAAATGTTAGGAGACACTCTGACTAGCAATCAAATTGATTTGATTATTAAGCACAAGAAGCGAGTACGATGGACCAAAGAGGAAATTAGCAAGGCGTTTACCTTGAAATATTTTAGTTCGCGGGCATATTGTTACGTAGGAAAAGATTTGAAGGTGCCTATGGCTGCTCCATCCACCTTACAAAGGTATGGACGAAAAATTAACTTAAAGCAAGGCATCTTAGAAGACGTTTTGAATTTAGTTGGAACTGCGGCCAAAACATTTAGCAACAAAGATCGAGAATGTGTTCTAAGTTTTGATGAAATGAAAGTAGAAAGCGTATTAGAATATGACCCGGCAGCAGATGAAGTAATGGGACCGTTCAATTATGTTCAAGTAGTAATGGCTAGAGGACTATTTAAGAACTGGAAGCAGCCAATCTACATAGGATTTGACCAAAGCATGACCAAAGAAATCATAATGGAAATTATTGAAAAATTAAATGAAAAAAATATAAATGTGGTCGCCATAGTTAGCGATAACTGTCCTGCAAATACTAGCTGTTGGAAAGAATTGGGAGCAGTCGATTATAATAATCCATTTTTTCCACATCCCATCACAAAAAAAAATGTATATGTTGTTCCTGATGTGCCTCATTTGTTAAAGTTGACGAGGAACTGGCTAGTAGATCACGGATTCAAGTATCATGATAAGACAATAACAATTGAGCCCCTTAAACATATAGTTGAGGGTCGTATGGCTGCAGAAATGACTCCTGTGTTCAAAATAAATCAAGGACACATCAAGATGACTAGCCAGGAGAAACAAAATGTGAAAAAAGCAGCACAACTTTTATCGCGCACAGTATCTGTATCTTTGCGAAGATATGTACATAGTGAAGAAGCAAAAGATCTAGCTGACTTTATAGAAAAAGTTGATTTATGGTTCAGCGTATCAAATTCATACTCGCCTTATGCTAAAGAGGACTATAAAAAATCATACAATGGAAACGATAATCAAATAAAGGCCCTGAACGACATGCGCGAGTTGATGCTTAATTCAATTGCCATCGGAAAATGTTCGCTTCAGACATTTCAAAAATCAATTCTGATGCAAACAACTGCTCTTCAAATGCTGTATCAGGACATGAAAGAAAAACATGATATTAAATTTATATCTACATATAAGGTAAATATCAATTAAATCACCCATCAAACTGTTTTACAATTTGTTTAACCGTTGCGTATTATTTTCCTTTGACAGTTGAATCAAGATGTGCTAGAAAACTTTTTCTCGCAGATTAGACAAAAAGGAGGGGTTTATGATCACCCTTCGCCGCTGAGTTGTCTATACAGAATAAGAATTATGATACTCGGCAAATCTCCAAGTATTTTACATAATCAGACAGATACCGAAGAAAAAAAAAATCAGCAACAGGATGAATACCTGACAACGGCGGAAACGAATGGCGAAGACACATATGAATCTGTACAAAGCGAAGAATTTCTAGCAGCAACGATGTTTTCCGAAGCTGGAATCAATCCTAGTCTCCCAGATATCAACGCTATGGAAAGGGTCAATGGATTAGTGACCAATGACGACAGTGATTTAGTGAGCAGTGTGAGTAGTAATCTCTCTTCTATGAACGAACAAGAGGCAGATGGATTAGAGTACATAATGGGATACCTCGCAAAAAAATTTAACGCAAAATATCCGGCATTGAACTTGGGAATGCAAACCTTTAAAATAATATCCGAACACAATTATTGTCAACCACCGACATTTGTGGAGCATCTATCTCTGGGAGGACTTTACAAACCAAGCGACGAATTTTTAAACACTGGCAAAAAGATGGAAAAAATATTCCAGAAATTGCACAAAAATGGTACTTTCCATAAAAAAACTGCAATCGTTCGAAGATTAAAGGTGAATATTCAGAAACAAGTCGATTTACCAGCAGAGGTCATAAAATCATTCGCAAAACAGAGAGTGATAGTTCGTATGCGATTTCTGAATATGAAAGCTAACAATGAAGCCAAAGAGGGCACTAGTCGCAAACGCAAAACACAACAGCAAGATCCAAAAGCGCGGAAAAAGATGAGAAAGATGATCAACTAATTGCACCAGAACAGCAAATTCTTGGCAACGGGGTAGGTTCCGAAGCCTCTAAGAAGGCTAACACAGGCTCTCCTATCCAACTCCTATCCTGACACGTCCTTTACGTGCCGAGTGGTAACATGTGTCATCAAATATCCAAGCTTGGGTACACGGGCCCAGTCCCAACCCCTTGGGCGGATGATGATGCATGGCAAAGCAGGAAGGGGGAGGGCATTCTAGATAACTAGGATGCCTTGACGTCGAAAGAATAATTAGACGCTAATGATACATAAAACGTGCACATCAAGACATTAAACATTGAACGCAAACATCTTTCTCATCTGGCCGCACACTGATGAAAGCCCAATGAGAAGTATAAACCGACGAAGGAAGGAACGTAGTAGTACAAACATGGACATCGGAAAAGACGTGCCAGGAGACGAAACCTCGACAAAGCTACAGTGAACCCGGAATGGAACTCTCTTTTTTCTTTTTTCTTTTCTTTTTTTCTTTTCCTTTTCTTTTTTCTTTTTCTTTTTTTTTTCTTTTTTCAAACTGTTTTCACAGGTACGAGATCAGCGCGAAGGACGTCCTAACGATCAAATATGACGCTCACACAAATCTGCAAGAGGAAGGTAACAGGTACGCGGAGTGTTTTAGTGAGGTCGCATAGATCGTAAGCTAACTGTTTACATCTGTATCTGTAATACAGATAGATTACGATCAATGAATCCCACACTACCCACGATATGGACGGTTGGTTGGATATCGTGGGTGCCTTTGGAAGGTTTCACTCCGCGCAAACAAAAAAAAAAAAAAAAATTAGAGGAACGACGAACATGTAGTTCGTACAGTTTATGTAATCTGAATACCTACAATGCCGATTAACGATATCGATGTGTGTATGTTGGTACACTTTTAAACTAGGAGGCGATGTGAGATTTCACGGCAAATTAGTCAATCTGTCCAAAGCGATCCATCGTTGGCAGAATTTAAATGTAGTCCTCTTTCTTCGAACGGAAGCCGGTATAGTTTATAAGATTTCTGCAAAAGACATGCATGATAAATTTAAATATCAATTTGAGGTAAGCGTGCACCACATCGATACACACCGTAAGGGAATATGTAAAAACGAGGAACACATCTAACAGCACGAGTAACAAATCCAAAAGCATTGATCCAAAAGGCGTTGCGTCCGTGTACGATTCCGCATTTGGCAACGATATATTGTTAATGGTGTCTATGACTTGACTCCTCTGCAATTATATTAAAAAGATATATTATATAACTATTTTGTATCGAGTTCCACCTTTCGATCTATTGTAATAAATTTCTTTCCGTCCCTTCAACAGTTCATGGCACATATCTGCCGCATGCACACCTCGTGGCTAGCGCAAGACAACTTCGTCAAGTTCCTGCTGCTCCTTCCCCGCCCGAACGTCAGATAGCGTTTCTGCATTCCACCGTACATCTTTTGGCATTTTTGTTCCAGCAGCCGTCAACGAAAACGAGACCACTCGGTATGCCGTCGTAGCTCCTGGCTTAGATAATGATTTGCCCTTGTCCAGTAAACTAAATGCTTGCTAACGAAAAGCTCCATATACACAGCAGGCACTCTTCATGCAATTGCACTCGATAGGCGTTGATGCCCTGTTTGCCTCTTACCAAATCCTGGGCTACCGTTCCTAGATCACCAGCAGCCGGGGTACAAAGTAGCTTGCGCACACCTTCGACGGGAGAGACTTCACAAGCTAGCGCAGCTTCAAGCTAGTTTTGAACGGTTCCGTCACACGGTGTCCCAGTGGCGAAGGGATTTTTAATCATTCGGCATGAAGAAGCACACCTATGCCGCTTACCTCGTAGCTAATCACCGGCGATATGAATTGTTCGTCGAATAGACCTTCCAAACAGAGGTACACTTCATCAACACCAAAATATTCTCGTCGGTTATCAGTGGCTACTACATTTACTTCCACCGCCCCTAAAATAATATATAATTGTTTAGTGAATAAAACAATCTAATAAATGAACACAATTTAACTTACAACAAAGTGGGGTTGGCTCACCGCTTCGCTACCATCGTGCTGCTCAAACAACCATTCCTAATATACCGCCGTTCCTTCATTCACAACATTTATCGACCTGCTGGTACGATGCGGCACCGTGATGCACTGTATGTAATGCAAATTACGAAACTTTTTCAATTTTCGATCCAATTTTATTTGAAAGCACCGAATCTTATTTAGTTTACTGTACAGCTCTTGGATTGTAAACATTGTAGTCATGATTCGCACACTCACACAATAACAATGCGTGTAAAGACAAGCGGAAAACTAACTGTCAGTTTTCTTCGTCGATTCTTCTTCCACCTAGCTGTCAAAACGGGCTTATAACTTGACCTGATATCTTTACGGTCCTTGGTATTGTCACAAAGAGCACATGTTTAAGGTAGAAGAAGACAGGAAACGCGTCACCCTCAGTTCCCATTGCCACGCCGTGAGCAGCAGACCAATAAAGTGCGCTTCTTAAAATACGGGCAGAATGTATACTGTAAGATTAGATAACATCTTTTCGCAACCATTCACACATACTTCGGGAGTTCCCCAAGGCAGCAACTTACACTCAACATAAACTACGTGACTCTTATTCTCCCAAAACATTCTGTTCTTCTTCATGCTGATGATATTAAACTTTTTTCAATTATCAGGTCAATTGATGATTGTTTCGCGCTCCAGAACAATCTCAACCTATTCAGCAATTGATGTGAGGCAAACCAACTAAGCCTCTATGTGGATAAATGCAGCGCGCTTACATTCAGCAGGAAACGAACCCCTTTAAACTTTTGTTACTCATTGCACAGATACAATTTGTCTCGCGTGTCATCAGTCAGGGATCTTGGTGTGATTCTTGATTCATCACTATCCTTTTGCGAGCATTACCACTCTACTATTACCAAGGCCAATAGGATGATAGGATTTGTAATCAAGTAAACTCTTGAGATAAAAGATCTAATATGTCTGAAAGCATTATATTCCGCATTAGTACGTTCCATCCTAGAGTCTAATTCAGTTCTTTTCTCCCCATACTGTCACGTGTGGACGGCTAGGATAGAAAGCATACAAAAAATATTCTCCAGAATAACAATACACCGATTACAATGGGCTTCATCACAACAATTAGATTACCTGTCACGGTGCATGCTTAATGGTCTACAAACCTTAGAACATAGACGTCAGGCATTACAAGCTACTTTTGTCGCGAAGTTAATCAGCGGGGACATAGACTCTCCCTATCTGCTAGAAAAGCTGAAGCTTTATGCTCCTGAACGTAGCTATCCTCTCAAGATACGTGAGCTATTAATTTTATGTTCTTTCGATCGCGGAGGTGGTCGAATACAATTCACGCGTTACTAATAAACTTAATAACGTATATTCAACTTATTTCTTACACTTGGTGTTGGCTCCGAGCACGCTTCCTTGCTGACCGCTAGTTATTCAGTGCGCGCTGGTGTTTGGCGGTCAACGTCCGTGACCGCGCAACCGATGACCCCCGGATCGATCACACGCATATATTGACGGATGACCATTTGCTGTCATCCGTGAGTTACCGCCGTGAATGAGTCCGGGTCAGGTTAGCTCACAACAAGTAAGACCTACGTTCTCAAGATCTGCACATTCCTACAATGTGCCTATTAACCAAATGATACATAGATTCAACAAATATCAAAGATTCTTCGACTTCAATATTAGTATAGCTCAGTTTAAAACCAATTGTCTCTCGACTGATAGCGCTGTAGCTAAGTTTATAGATGAATTAAGGATTTATGATGTAAGTAAGTGTCCCAGCAAATCTATGCAAAATACTGAATGACAAATAAATAAATAAATAAATAAGTAAATAAATTTTACAATTTTACAAATTTTATAATGTAAGAAACAATTGTACCTGGTAAAGGAGATACGGATTCCAAGGTATGTGATGCTTCTTGATCAAACCAATGTGCAAATTCATTCTTTTGCATATGCTTACGAAGTAGCTTATGGCGCATGCGTTTACCTAACAAATCGTGAAGGCATAGTAAAAATAGGTCTCCTTGCAGCTAAATCTAAAGTAACGCCACTGAAGAAGTTGAGCTTACCACGGTTGGAACTGTGTGCGGCTATGTTGGGAGCGAAACTTTGGAAAACTGCATGCATCTCTTTGAAACAACCAATAACAGAAAGTTATTTCATGAGTGACTATATCATTGTCCTGAACTGGTTAAGGGCTCCGTCGTATACGTTGGCGACTAGAGTCGTAAATAGAGTCGCCACGATACAGGACTTAACCCAAGGCAATCATTGGCAACATGTGAAAGGAAGTGAAAATCCAGCAGACATCCTATCCAGAGGTGCTTTACCTAATCAACTCACTAAGGAATGGCTCCAGGGGCCGCACTGGTTCTCGAATGATGAGTGCACGTGGTCAATTCCTGAGGAGGAATCGGATTTCGATGAATCGCAACTAGAGCGAAAGCGACAAGTGGCTGTAATGACGATGGGCGTTGCAGCACATCTTTTCCTGGATCGGTATTCCTCCTACTGTAAATGTGGTAGAGAGGCAGCTTATTGTATTCGGTTTGCTCAAAGATGCAGGAATTAGCCAGTACTCAGCGGTCCGATTACATATAACGAAATTATTAGTGCGATCCGACGTTTAGCCGTCGATTTACAACGAATTGAATTCCATGTTGCACATCAAAACTAAAGAAGTTGCGACCTTTTCTGGATGATGAAGGTGTTCTACGTGTTGAAGGGCGTCTTAAGCAAACAAACATCAGATACAACACAAAACATCCCATGGTTCTTCCGGCAAAGGACAACTTTACGCGAATTATTGCCAAAGCATACCATGAGATGGCGCTACATGGAGGTGCTTGCATCACCTTGGCAACAATGAGGCAAGATTTCTGGCTTTTAAATGGCACAATATTGGCCAACTACATACACCGAAACTGTTTAACATGTTTCAAGGCTAATTCAACACCAGTTGCGCTGCCAATTGGCCAGCTACCAGTCAAGAGAGTGACACCATCTACAACACAACAACGTTTCCTGAATAAAAGAATTGTATTTCACTAATATCACCCAACAACGACTCTGTTCGATAGGTGCTCTGTCAGCTGTTCGATGTCTTATAGACCTGTCATGATGCACTGCAATACGCCTATTCTTTTCATCTCGAAAATGAAGCATTTTCATAGTTTAAATGAATATCCATCTGCAGGGGGAAGTTTCAACAAATTATTTACTTGTTATTCACATCAATAATAACATAAAAATCATTCATATTTAATATTGAAAAATGTAAACAAACGTCCATGCCAAAACACATACAGTGCATACATATGCATTGTTTATTTATTTCTACAAATGTCCGCCTCGAGGGTTTAACAATGTTTCTTAATTACTGTTGTTACGCCTGGTAACAATCCGTTTATTTTCGGTAGCTTTGCAGACTTTCTTGTAACTGGCTCTCGCGTATAGGGTTTTCGCTGCACAGTTCAAAAATAGTCTTTCTTCTTTCTATGTAAGTTTGCTACTGTCCCTTTTACGATGGCGGCATTTTACTCGATCAGCTGATCTCCTTGACCTCATTTGCCCTTAAGTTGACCGTAGATGAACTATTTCCTAATTGGCCCTAATGTTGGAGATCTAGCTGTCTCGTATTTTCGTCCTTGTCTGTATCTGTATAGCGCCATCTGAGGGATTTATTGCGACTTATTCGAGCTATTATCAAGATAGCTCGATATATGTCAACATTTGCCTGACAGATCTCGCACGAGGTCGATATCGTGCCAACACCCCACCCCGTAAATCCTTAGAAAAGCAGGATTTGCTTATAATTAGCACGATATACCAATTTCCTGCTTCTCGACTCAAGTGTGGGATAAAAGGTTTCACAATATGTCGCCTGATTATTCGCCGTTTCCAATGCTCATCATTGCGTTTCATCTCGTTCGGTTTGTTTACTTTCTGCGCTACAAACTTTAAGCGGTCACGCCTGCGCCTTCCCTCAATCAATCTTTCACTCAACCGTAGCTGGCACTCTGATGATTTTACGCTATCTAGCTCGTTAGCCCTACCGTTTTGTTTTGGGGCACGAAGACGTAGATTTGTTTGATCTATATTCCTGTTTCGCAACGCGGATGGTAGTAACTTAACCTCAACTGTGTCGATACTGGTGAGTGCGTGTGTGTACAGATTCCTAATTTGCGCATTGTTATTTTTTAGCTCTGCTACACCGTTTTGTTGTACGCCGGGGAATATGTGTCGCGTTCGGCCTCTGCCGGTAGTGGGCCCGTCGTGGCTGCCGAAACCATGGTTCATCAATCTCAAACGGCTTCTCCCGGTTGCAGGGTTGTCGGTGCTGCGAATCTCGAGTGATGCCACTGAATCGATGCGTTGAGTCCCGATCATTGACCTCAACTCCCCTTTCAGGGACGGTAGAGTCGACAGTCCCTGAAAGTGAGTAAAGTCAATGGTTAATGCGAGGAAGTACGGTTCTTGAAGCGGCAAACTTAGCTGTTTGAAGGAACGAGTGTTGGCAAACTCGTGTTGTCTGCTGTTGCCGCACGCCGAAATTGCCAAGTTGGTCCGCCTCACAGTCGAATCGTCCGTCGCCGCGCCTCCTGTGCAGCTCCTTTCCCATGGTTTTGGTTTACCCGTTACACCGGCGCATCGTGCCAGTTGTGTTAGCAGAAGAGCTGGTGCTGATCCGTCGTCGGGGGTGTCGACGGTTTGTTGTCCATGTTGCAAACGTGTGACAGACACTACACCAAACGGTGCTCTCGGTACCCACATTCTCGATGCATCGTGCAGGAGTGCGGTATTATGTGGTTCGGAAGATCGCCGCTCCTCCGCATCAAACTCAGGAAGGACTGTTTCATCCCTGACTGCCACTGCCGCAGGTGTCCCCGATTTGATGCATGCACTTTCATTTGTAGCTACATTACACGGCTGCTGATGTTGCTGCGGCTGCTGATGTTGCTTATGATGCTGCGACTGCTGTTGTTGCGGCTGCTGTTGTTGCGGCTGCCGTTGCTGCGGTTGATGTTGCTGCTGTTGCAGCTGCTTGCAATTCGTCTGTTCTGTGAATGTTTTCTTCACGGAAGATCGAATCGATTCTCGTTCGTTCTCGAATTGAAGCCGAATCTTTTCTTGCTCGAACTTCAGATTGGCCATTTTGAGTTCGAACTTCTTCAAAACCATTTCTCTTTCTAGATGCTGCACTTTTACAAGTCGTGTAAGTGCAGCTTGTATTGTGCTTTTAGTTGACGCCCTTTTTGATGCGTTCGTGGTAGATGTCATCCTTGCAGCGTGGATCATCATGGGCACTTCCTCTCCTGTGGACAGCTTGTTCGCCGAGGTTTCGCCCTCGCTAGATACTGCTTCTTTGGCCTTATTATCACCGTCGCAACTATCTGCAGGCTTCCTCGTCTTCGCGTTGGCTTCCTGGGAGGTCATTGTGTAACCCGTCTCCTTAGCTTCGCACTTCGACACCTTTATCACACACGAATCGCAACACAACGCTCGGTATTTTGTCACTGTGGTGACGCCGACACATCCGTGGTGGTACCTCATTTTGCACTTATTGCACAGCACCATATCATTCACAGTAATATGCCGCTCGCAGCCACCACAATTAAACCCGCGTTGATTCATCGCGATAACTATTTGCACGAATTGTAGTTTTCGAAAGAAATATTCGCACGTATTTTTTGAATGTTGTTACGCCTGGTAACAATCCGTTTATTTTCGGTAGCTTTGCAGACTTTCTTGTAACTGGCTCTCGCGTATAGGGTTTTCGCTGCACAGTTCAAAAAATAGTCTTTCTTCTTTCTATGTAAGTTTGCTACTGTCCCTTTTACGATGGCGGCATGTTACTCGATCAGCTGATCTCCTTGACCTCGTTTGCCCTTAAGTTGACCGTAGATGAACTATTTCCTAATTGGCCCTAATGTTGGAGATCTAGCTGTCTCGTATTTTCGTCCTTGTCTGTATCTGTATAGCGCCATCTGAGGGATTTATTGCGACTTATTCGAGCTATTATCAAGATAGCTCGATATATGTCAACATTTGCCTGACAGATCTCGCACGAGGTCGATATCGTGCCAACAATTACTAAGGAAAGGATAAGGATGAGGAAGAATGAAGACGATAACGGAAGAGGGATAAAGGAGTGTTAAAATCGAACAAATATGAATAGTATGAATTAAATGCAATCTGAGCTTTAAGGAATGGGTCTTTTTGCCCATATCGAGTTAGCCGGGTGGGAATATAGAGCGGTGGCCTATCGCGAAGATGGCGGGAAGGGGCATAAAAGGAAATGGCAGATAAGAGATAAGGAACATCAAGCTCATTAAGGATGACGCTGGCAATGAAACAAGTGGCGAGTTTTTATCGAGTCAAGACCCAAGAGTCGACAACGATGTGGATAAGACGGGATCACTGCATTCTCATGACCTGAAAGAAAACACCTCGTGGCAAGTCGAGTAAATTTGCGTTGAACTCCTTCCAATCTAGCAATATCCTGCACATTATTGGGGGACCACAAACTACACAAGCGTAATCAAGAATTGAGCGTACCCAGCAACAATAGAGAGACTTGAGACACAAGGGATCGCGGATAAAATGAGACCAACGGGTAATAAGGCCCCAAGTACGGTAAGCTTTGCTTGTGACAAAGTCGATATGGTATTTAAAAGTAAGCTTTTCATCCAACGCCAAGATCTTTGACGGAAGTTACACGATTGATGGGAATATCGTGTACGTTCCAAAGTACCTTACGGGCGGAACGACCAAAGGAGATGGCGTTGCATTTCAGTGCACAAAGACGCAAGTCATCACAAGTTCACACCAAACAAAGAAAGAGCACAACAATCCTCAGTAGAAAAGACCGGAAAGAAAATTTTTAGGTCATCCGCATACATAAGAAGACCATCGGGGGGAAGCACATTTACGCACTCATTTACAAACAAGACAAACAAGGGGGCTTAAAACGCTCCCTTGCGGGACACCAGACACGCCCACAAAACGGTTTGATAGACAATTTAAGACACGGACTCGATAAGATCTTCCAACTAGATAGGACTTCAACCAGGCGACCATAGATTCATTAAACCCAAGTTTAGCAAGTTTGGCCAATAATAAATTGATAGGAACACTATCAAATGCTGTCTTGAAATCAGTATAAATCGTGACTTGACGACCAGAGGCCATGTTGTTGCAAATGAACGAAACTAGGGACATGAGATTAGAAGAGGTCTATCGTTTGGGCATAAAGCCATGCTGGTGAGGTGAAATATAATGCGCTACACGCTTAAGGAATGAGCACAAAGCACAAAGTAGTGACACCCCGCGATAATTTTTGGCGTTAGTTCTTTCACCTTTCTTATGTACAGGCAGTAGCCATGCACATTTCCATAACATTGGAAAGGAACCGGAGTTTAACGACTTTCTAAATAAACGATATATTTCTTCTTCTTCTTCTTTGGCACAACTACCGCTGTCGGTCAAGACCTGCCTGTACCCACTAGTGAAGTGAGCTTGGCTTTCAGTGACTAATTGTTATCATAGCAGGATAGTCAATACTACGTATGGGGGTACGGTCTATTCGGGACTTGAACCCATGACGGGCATGTTTTTAGGTCGTACGAGTTGACGACTGTACCACCAGACCGGCCCAAAAACAATATAGTAATGGAACAAAAATCAATACGCATTTTTAATCACAGATGAAGGAATACCATCGGGACCTGGAGAGAAAGAGAGCTTGAGCTTAGATATAGCCATAGCAACAACATCCTCATCTATTGCGACATTAAAATAAGGAATGATATTTGATGGTGTATGGGTGAAGCCATCCGACAACGACAAGGGACAAATAGTTGGGTCAACGAATACGCTTGCGAAGTGCTTGGCAAACAAATTAAATTGGTCAGCGGGAGAACTGGCAGACTCGCCGTCCGCGGAAAGTAGGGAAGGTATAGTATTAGGGCTTACCCTGGTATTACAGTACCGCCAAAAAGCTCTCGGATGCATCGATAAGCGATCATGGAGCCTAATTAAGAATGCGTTGTGACACCACCGGTTAAAAGAGCGATACGCACTAGCTGCATATTTGTATATACGCAAACAATATGAAGTACGTTGTCGCCGATATAAACGTAGTTTACGATTTTTATCTGCTCTAAGTGATCTTAAGGTTCGATTAGACCACGCAGGATAAGGAGGGGGAGAAAGGAGAGGACAACTTATTTACTACTTCATCGATAGTTATGGATAAAGCGATAGCAATTTTTATTGTTGTAATGATCCGAACACAAGTACCTCTGATTTGCAACTGACCCGCCGTTAGTGTATTAGGATCAGCCGCGCACGCATCTAATGATGTCCACTATCACAATCCTAATGTGTCACTCAACGAGAATGGTAACTGTGGGGGGTGGTAGCGGAGTGTCGTCCTCGACACTATGATCGTCGTTATGGGGAGGATACCATTGAATTAGATTTGGTTGCGAAGTAGTATGCTTTCGCGAAATCGTTATTGCGTTGCTGCTGTTATCATTATTAATAAATAAACCATTTTATGGAGCTTATAGCATACGGTTGATAGCATACGGTTTACGATTGTGCTTCTGCTGTTTAATTGCTTTATCGCTTTAACACAAAATATATAAAAAAAATTTTTTTTCGTTAACGTTATAATGTTTCATATTCTTCAACCTATTGTTAGTAATTGAATGGAATGTTATATTAAGACACCACTTTTCGAGAAACGGTATTTTATTGTACTTGTTACCGCTCTCACGTTACAACAGAAGAGAAGAGCGATACCCACTACGTGCACACTTATATATCCTGTTGTGAGTGCCCCGCTTGGGCACTCCCTAGCTAATGAGTGTTTTATACTTAACGAAAACTACTTACAGTGCTACCTAAATTATGTCGACACTGTAGGGATCGAGAGCAGCAAGGAAAATAAATATATATCATAGATTCGAATAAGGCAAGTAACAATCATTTAATGATGATCAGATAATCAGATAAGAACATACAAATATAAGTTTATTAAGTAGAAACATGAAAACAGTTAAGATAGAATAGCGATTAACGAAAAGTATCGGCGCATTCAAAATAAAAATCAATCGCTAATCGCTAATCGCAGAGAGAGTGAGATAGCGAGAGGCGATACATCCGTTCGTATGGAAGTGTCAAAATAGGAGGCTTTTCGAGGAGAGGAGGAGAATCGTCAGTCTTGTGAAAGATCTTAGCAAGGATGAACGCGACTATTCGATCGGACGGAATGAAAAGTTGTTATTAATAAAAAAAAATATTTCGGAAATCACCACAGACACAACAGGAATTTAATAGAGATGTTAAGTTAGTTATGTTTCCTTTTCACTTTAGCCTTATGAATCTTTTTCCCTTGATCGTTTATAAACGTTACTTTTCTATCTTCTAATATTTTACATTCTTTATATCTTTCTTGATGCTTAAGATTATTCCTATTTCGAGTGTATACAATTTCTCCTTGTTCCAATTTAATTGGATCTTCTCTGTTGCTGTTTTTTTAGTGAATTCTTTTTCTTTCTGCTAATCATGTTTTTCCGATATTATGCATACATTTGCTCTTTTAACCGAATCATTTCAGTAATGTCTGTTGGAACAGGGCTTGTAGCTTGTGTTAATTTTGTTTCTGACTATATTGAGTCATTGTAAATAGAAATAGCTAAATTCATTTTTGTGGTTTCCGAAAAATCCTTAGTGGTTTCCTTATTGGACAAAATATTGTGAAGCTCTCTTAATGTTCTGTGAACTATCTCAACTGTACCATTTGATGACGACTGAGCTACGCTGGTATGATAGTACTGTATGTGATTTTATTCAAGAAAAGATTTTAATTAGGATGAAGTAAATGCAGCCTCTTGATCCAATATTAATAACTCTGGTTTTCCTACTAATGCCATAAATGTAGATATACAGTATCGGACATTAAGATAGGG